>NW_028277074.1:35462222-35763611 GCF_059951505.1 Python bivittatus
TTTACCAAATAAGTCCTATTATCCAGAATACTTGTCATTCTGTTAATTCTTGTCATGCCATACTTAAACTAAACATGATGTTCACAGCAGGCAATAAACAATTCCCGTAAATTCAAAATTGCTGGTCAAATATGCTTCCTTTTACCTTTAAATAAGATCTGCTGTTTGCAGCTAATCAACATCACATGGAAATTAAAGAAAACTTCATTGATGAAGGTCTTGTTCAGATGTTTCACATTACAAGAGCTTTATCTTAAATGATATTAATCTTCTTTTATCCAAAATCAACAGGGGTTATGTTTGTAGCTTTATATTATATGTACACATTTAAGGATTCAGGCTGAATGTAAGTGAAGCAAATTACCGAGTACCAATCTTCTATTTTCAAACATATTGCCTGTTTTTGTAGAGAGCAAGGGAAGTGACCTTGAGAGAAATATGCAAAAACTATTACCTAGGCAAGCAGAACTGAAACATTATTTAAGTCCCAGGAAGCAAGATAATATTCAGAAGCAGTTCAGGCAAATGCCTCCCTGATTCACTGGGGTATAAGAAAGGTGAGGAATGGCACAGACTTGCTAGATTTTGTTATTATAGTCTATCTTAAGAGTTCTAATCGTCCTGGGGTGTTGATCTCATGGTCTGGTCTTTTAAGTGCAGCTGACATGAGCTGACACATATTCTAACTTCATTCATTTTATTAGATGGCTTTGGGGTGCCATTCCACAGATTGCTGAGTGTGAGGTCTTGTTTGTGAAATTGGGCTGTAGGAATCAGAAGGATTATTGCTTGTGTGCCAGCCTCCTGATGCACAGCAACCTCCCTGCCAGAACTGCTAAGGTTTGTGGCCAGGTTGGTGGTGGGGTTTCCCAGAATTATAATTTGGGGGAACTTCAATCTGCTGTCCTTAGGCGTGGACTTAGAGGCAACTCAGGAGTTCATGACCGCCATGGCAACCATGGACTTGGTCCAAATAATCTCTGGAACTGACTCATATCAGAGGCCAAACATTAGACCTAGTTTTATCTCAGGGCAGTGGCAAGGTGATCTGGAGTTAGAGGACGTTACCATTACCCCTCGTCATGGACAGTTCATTCCCTGCTGGCTCTGGAATGTTCTAGTAAAACATCTCTTCTTAGGGAGGCAGGACCTATTCTAATAGTCCACCCTGGTTTATTATTATGGTGGTTCTCCTCCTGGGACTGGCTCCAATCAATGATGGCAGGGAGCAGAAGTTGAGCCCAAGGCCTCTGCTTTGGGAGGTACCTTGGGGCTCTATCCTTTCCCACTCTTATTTGACATCTAACATGAAGCCACTGGTGAAGTCATCCATCAGCATGGGGTGTGGTATCAGCAGTCTGCTGATTAAACCCAGTTGCACATCTCCATGCAGGGGCAACTAAGGATTCAAGAGGCCCTTTCCCAGTGTCTGGAGGCTGTGAGGGTCTGGACGGGGGAGATCAGGCTTCAGCTCAACCCTGGCAAGACTGAGTCTCCATGGCTTTTAAGGCCACCCAGTTCTGGAGATTTTCTCTTTAACTCTGGCTGGGATGTACCTCTCCAATCAGAATTGGTGTGCAATTTTGGGATCCTCCTGGATTCACAGCTTCTACTCAAAGAGTGGCAGCTGTGGCTGCGGTGGCCTTTACACAGATTCGTCTTATGAACCAATTGCACCCATTCCTGAATTGGGAGGCTTTCCCCATGATGACTCATGCCTTAGTCACTCTCATTTGGATTACTCTAACATGCTCCTCATGGGGCACTTGGGAGCTACAGCTGGTTCAGAATGGAGCAATGCAGGCAGTTTTTGGCATTTCTCATTATTCTCACATAAACCCACTGCTTTGTCAACTGCGGCAGTTCCCAGGTGCAATTTCAGGTGCTAGTTATCACATATAACTTATGTCCTGGCTATTTGCAGGACTGCTTATCTCCCATTGTCTCTGCTTGATCCACCAGATCTAGCAGAGACAGCATATTCATAGATCCTTCCATTAAACAGTGTCATCCTGTTGGAACCCAGAGCCATGTCTTCTCTATGACAGCACCTGCCCTATGGAACAGCATCCCCCAGAGATCCCGATGGCCCTGATCTTGTTAGCCTCGCATAAGGCACTGAAGAATTTGCTGTTTCTCCAGGCATTTTGGCCAGGAGGTTAGGTGAGTTCTCCCATCAATGTGTTCTTTTTGTGATTGTGGTCAATGTTTTATCCTTGGGCACTAGGGGGTTGTATGTTGTGGTTCATGTTTTAATCCTTGTACACCACCATAATCACTGTTGTGAGATAGGCAGCCATATAAATAATTTAAATCACTAAATGGAAATAAATAAATAAATAAATAAATAAATAAATACAGAACTATTCATAAATGAACGCAAGTCATCACTATCTATGTCTAGTTTTGAATATATTACAATCAGATATGTTTCTTGATGCACACCAGGTTCCCTGCTCTTCCTGATTTCTTAGTTTTAAATTTTAGGATGTAAGTGAAATAATTAAAATGAGAAGCTAACATATTTCTGGACCCCACATCAACTTTATAGGCATTCTAAAAAATAATCCAGTGCATTTTTTGGAAGTGTTGTTCCTGCTCAAAATAAATACAAAAATTAATTGGGGTGGGGTGGGGTTACAGACTATCCTCACTGTTTTTTCTTCTGATAAATGGATGCTTTGTGACCAGCCATTCCTCCATCAGATTACCTTAAACAATACAGAGAATTATAAAATTATATTATCTACAAACTTAATTGTAAGGTTGTCTTGATAGAAGAAAACATAAACTCCTTTTACCTTCTGGAAAATTATATCTGATGTAAACATACACTAATTAATTATACTTAATACAACTACAGGTAGTCCTTGGTTAATGACCACTCATTCAGCAACTGTTCAAAGTTATGATGGTGCTGAATGACTAATACTTACAACCAGTCCTCCAAGTTCTGGCCATCCCAGTGCTTCTGCAGTCACATGATTGCGATCCAGGCACCTGGCAACCAGCCTGCACTTACGACAGTTGCAGCATCCCATGGTCACATGATCACCATTTACATTTCCTTCCAGCTTCCCACAAGCAAAGTCGGCAGGAAAGGTTGCAAATTGCTCTTATAAGTTGCTCCCACTCCCACAGCTTTTTTTCCTGAGGAGCCTGGCTATGAAGTACAAGATCCCTCCATAGCACACACATGCCCACAGCACACACACCCACACTAAGTGTCATGTGGCACTGCGCTGGCCACCAGTGCACCCTCCCCGACAAAGCAGCAGCCACCCCCAAACCCTGCTGTGCTCATGCCACACCACAACGGCCACCGGAGCATTATCCTCCACCCAGCAGCCACCTTCCACCTGGCTGCACTCACAGTAGCAACTTACCTGCCTGCCGGCCTGCTTGCAAGCCTCCAGGGACTTATGACTTCCTGCTGGCTTCTCCATTGACTTTGCTTGTTGAAAGCTGGCAGGAAGGTCCTCGCTTAACAACCCACAATCCTCATTTAACAATGGCAATGGGGACTGCCAGGATTGCCTTCGTTAAGCAATGTGGTCACATGATATCATGCTTTACGGCCACATTGCTTAGCAACGGAAATTCCAGTACCAATTATTGTATTAATTGAAGATTACCAGTATAACCTAGTGTAAATCATACACTTTTTTTGTTTAATCAATGAAACCTTCTAATTTGGCTACAAAAGGACCCAGTCTAAAAGAGAACTCATCATGCAAATTAAAGCTGTATAAATTCAAAGGCCAAAAATTATTTGGGGTACTCAGGGATACACATATAGAATCTGTCTGCAACTCTTTAAACCAAGCTTGTCTTTTTTCAGTCTTACAGTGTAGTCAAGGACCTGTACCATCCTGAGAAAAGAAACAGCTATTTTTAAAAGCTGCAGGCAGGTACGATGTTATGAACCCTGTGCACTCTGAAGCACATTTCTGCTTCTGAACATGAAGCAATGCACAACCATAATGTAGACTACTTTGAGCTATTATTACCCAATGATCTGATTTCTTCTGTTCTTATGATCACATGTCCCATGTAATTGAATACAAAGCCATCATTACAATTGCTATAAGAAATTTCCTTCTTGTTCATAAAATCGAAGAATATCCTGGGGCAGGATATCAGAAAAAAACATTAGGGACTGATGCTGCTGCTAAATGTAAAAAAGAAATTGAAATCAACTGATCTGAATCCCAGTAATCCCAATGTCAGACCCAGTCTGTATTTCATGCCAACAAAGCTACATAGAAAATTGCTTTTTGCTTTGTTTTTGCAAAAGTATTTTGAGCTAAGCCTAACCAGTTCATATGAAAGCTGAAAGCTGTCTTCTTTTCTGACAGAGCTTGTTCCATGTGACTCAGACTCTGTCCATGGTAGCTAAGCATATAACCAAAAATAAAGCAAGAGAACTTTAAATTAACATTAAAGTGATTGCATGAATTAAAGAAAGTTCAAAATAGTGGATCCTTTGCTATCTTCCTCAAACTTTATGCAGAATTCAGATTAACTTTTTAAACTGTGTGTGTCATAAAGGGAAAATTATAAATAATTTTAAATAAAAATTAAGGACAGTGGAATCCTTCATAAATCTATTCAGACAAGTAATTTTTATTGAGTTTATTTGAACTTGTTACCAAGTAAGGGTATTGGACTACAACCTAAAAATAACACATAATGTATTTCATTAGCAAGATGCCCACCAAATCATGGAAATATATATGGAAGTGCAAACATAAAAATGAATTATTCCTGGGCAGACGTGCAAATGTCACACTCTGTACACATATCCTACTGATTCTGCTCATGTTTGCTCTTGGCTACTGCTGCTCCTCAGTTAATACTAATTTTATAAATCCTTTATTTCATTCTTTGTTGTAGCTTACCATTGCTATGTTCTTTCACAATTGCCAACATCTCAGTGATGTCTTCTGCCCTGCCCGGATTTTTCTTCTCTAAAAGTTGTTGGGGTTTTTTTGTTCCCAATGATTAAAAAAAAAAAATCACACATTGAATAAGAACTATTTTAGGGCCTCATTTGTATTGTTTTGTGTATCTCTATCAGCGATGCCCGGGAGATCAGACAAGTCTTAAACTAAACTAACACCTTTAAGAACATTAGGAATTATAAGTCCCAGAATTTCCAGTCAAAATTAGTTTGGATCCCAGGGGATTATGGGAACTGAAGTTCTAGCACATCTAAAGAGTTCCAACCACCTTAAGCTGTGCCTGGCAATCTACAGATAAAGGAGCAACATTGATATGGATAAAGAAAAGCATCTGGACAAAAATACTAAGTCTTAGGAAGAATAGCAGCCAATCCCTTATTTCCAGAATAGTAGTAGTAAACCAGTAAAAACAGTAACCATCACTTAAGAATTTGGTAGCATAAAATTATTATAATCCACTCCCATAATAACAATGATAAGATGACTGTTCAGAAATTAAGGTGGAACTAACAAGATAGCTATCATTCATCACAAGGATGCATCTTAAGTGCAATATATTAACTCTCCTTCAGAAAGCCAAACTGCACACAAGGATTTTCTGATATAAGGAAGTCAACCACTAGCTTAATTATCTTTATACAGTATCACTTATTTCTACAAAGATCTAACAGTGATCACTTTTAACAAAAGTATTAAGATAAATTATGCCAAAAGTGATAGGGAAAAATGGTAGGGCTAAAGCTGATGAGGTAGAAACCAGTAGATCCCCAGCTAAAAGGAACTGTTATGTAAGTATTTATCAGCTGCTTTACAAAGTGAACTGTTTGATAACTTAGAAAAGTGTGAAGAAAAAGCCAAGAGTTCCAACTTGGTAGAATAGGTTGCTGTAGGTGAATCATCTACGTGTACCTGGCTTCATTCTTGTGATAACATAGATAATATAGCAGAATCTTGTATGAGAGTCATCTGCTGAGTAACCCAATTCTTGAATAAGAGATTAAATATCTGAAGAGCTGTGAGGTAACACTGACAATTTGGAAGCACATGATTTCACACCTGTGGTATTTTCCAATTTTAGTATATTTGTACTATATAAAACTATCAATTTAATAGGTATACAACTCAGAAGAACCCAAAACATATATTTACTTCATTTAATCAACAAGAGTTTTCTCTTAGACTATACTCCATTTCAGTGACTGAAGATCAGAGAAAAATATATTTTGTCCAGTATATTCTGAAAATGGAACATGCTTCTGATTTAATCAAAAGTTGATTTTTTATACTTCTTACAAAAAGTCCTTCAGATGAAGCCCTTTCATTATTTATTATTTCTTAGAACTACCTTTTGAGATACAAATCATGCCCAAGTATATTACAAGTAATATCACAACCATCACAATAATGGATAGTTTTAAGAACAAAAAGAACAAATACAGCCCTTTGTCTTCAGGAACCCTCTCTACAAAGCAATTATGGAAGTGGATCTAGTGTGGGAAAACCAGTGGAGTGCATCTAGAGCAGATCATTAAGAGGTCTGTACCATCCTTTTTGAGAATGTGTAGATTTTCATAACACGTGCCTCCAAAGAATCGTCTGAACTACACTGAAATATATCTCAATAGCCTCAATACGATCATCAATATTTTTATCTGGTCTGAGGCCTAACTTTTCTCTAAATCTGTTCCTTTTCTCCTACTTACATTCAACCTGTATTGTGAGGAAAGTAAGATTAGTTAAGGCTCTCAAATAATGAAAAGCTGCATTTCACATATGCTATAGTAAACCAAAATAGATCTAATCATACTTCAGCATTGATCAACTGATGGCAAAGTTTGGGTTATTTCACATCTTCTCTAAAAATATTTGTGATCCAGCCCTAACTTCAAGTAACACAAGGAGACCAACTAGATAAGATATGCTGCCATAACTCAAGTAAAACCAAAGATGGGTGTTCAGGCAAGCTTCTGAACTGGTGGAGAAAAAAAAAACATAAAAAGCTGTGAAGCATTTCAAAGTGTATCTTCTCATCCAACTGGAAGTTCACACCAGAGAATTTAGATCCAAGGGACTGGGAAGCCATCGCCCACAAGGAAGTTCAGAGGCACGAGCGCGATGCAGCTCCAGAGTTCTGGAAGCAGCGCTGTTTGCCCGGGAGGGAACCCAGCCTCATTTCACCATGAACCGCCCCCCCGCCCCCCATGTCGAAAATCCCCTGGACGTACCCGGAGGAAATCGCCGGCTGTACGCCGCGAACTCAGAGCAGATGCCCCGACCCAGGAGAAGGGGCCGTCATCTGGGCAACGAAGACCTGGACTCGAGCGGTAAGGAAGTTGGATTAACGACTCACCTCTGAATTCCTTCCATTTCTCTACCGCCCCCAGCACTACAGAGCACAGCACCGGAACTGACAAGATAATCAGTATAGGTGGCAGCAGCAGCAGCAGCAGCAATCCGGGCGGGGGGGGGGGGGGAGCTACGAAAAAGGACTCAGAGGAGGAAGGAAAAGCAGCAGCACCTACCCGGAGAGCTTAGCAATCTTGACAAAGCTAAACACATCCATCCAGGGAGCCGCCTAAGCAATGCCTCACTCGTGCACTCGCTTGCTCATTCCAGCAACAGCTCCGTGCCAGTACGAGGGTTATGCATGATTGTTTTCCTTTTCCAGCAACACCAGCTGTCCTTGCCGAGGAAATGACTGGCCACGGATCCTGCTACCCCCCTCCGGCCGGGAGCTAGGCGTGCAGCATCTACCAGCACCATTGAGCTCCTGGAAAAAGCACGCGCGCGCGCGCACCCTCCCGGCTTAGCTGGCTGAGGCGTTAGCAGGCGAAGTGAGCGCGAGCGCGCCCGCGCCTGCGCAGAGGTGTGCGTTGCGCGGAGCTGAGAACCCGGAGAGAAGCAGGAGCGGAGAACGCGTCGTGGGGCGCGAGCGGCTTAGGTCCGGAGGGGGCGAATGAAGGCGCCGCCTGCTCCAGGGCTAAGAAAGCCAGCGGATACTGAGAAGGTCGCAGGTTCAAGGCCAGGCTCACCTTTTAGTGTCTATTATTTTTACTTGAAGCTCAGCTCGTTGTAATTCTTTTACTGCGAACAGCAGGTCTCTCATTAGTTCAGCATTTTGTCCTCCCACCAAACGGATAAAGTCTATACGGTCTTGTTAAAGCAACCTTGGGGCAGGGAAGTGTCTGGACAAATTGCACACCTCCCATATAAGATTAAGGAACAGTAATATTTCATTGGTTCATTAGTGCCAATGAAAGGAGCAGAATCATGCAAGGCTTGGTATTCCCCGTGACACTATAGAAGTGGGCGTTGGATTTTGAAGAAGCAGGATAGAAAGAGTATTGATGCCTTTGAACTCTGGTGTTGGAGAAGACTCCTGAGAATACCATGTACAGTCAAGAAAACAAACTGATGGGTCATTGAATAAACCAGTCCAGAGTTCTCACTTGAGGTACAAATGACCAGGCTCAACTTATCCTAATTCGAACGTATTATGCAAAAATCTAGCTCCCTGGAGAAGGCTCTAACTTTGGGAAAGGTGGAAGGAAAGAGAAAATATTGAGGGAGATGGGTGGCATACAAATTTGAAAATAAATAAATAAATAAATAAATAAATAAATAAAAAGGATGACCAGCAGGAAGGGGAATGGACTTAGTTACAGTGGACTTAGTTACAGTGGCTATGAGTACACCATTAGAAGACCTGAAAGACCAGGTTAGGAATCATGGGGAAACCATCTATGTGGTTGCTAAGAGTTGACAATAACTTGATGGCATATAATCGCTCAGTCATTAGTGCAAACAGGTTCCAAGGAATAAATCCCAGAAAGCTTCTTCTCTCCTTAAGTGTCCTGAAAGGGAATCAAGTGGTGTTCTCACAATCAGCTGATTGGGTTAACAGACCCATAGTTTACTGAATTAACCCAGTTCCCTGGGTTCAACACAACATACTGAGTCACAAACTAGCTAACCATATTTTAGCCTACCTTCATCTGGAACACCCTGCTTTCCTTCAGCTGAACAATGGAAATAATTTCTGTTCTACATAGAAAAACTGCAATCTACAATAGTATGAAATGGCTCTTTTGCTCTCCCCCAAAATGTATTTTTGAACCCTTGGGACAAGTCGGCTTGATTAATTTTGGCCAGTCAGTCTCTCAGTGCAACCCACCTAACGCAGTGGGAAAAATAAGGAGGCAGGAATATTATGTATTGTACTGTACAAAATAAAGGCAGGAAATAAGTATTATAATTAATTAATTCTGGCTCTAGTTCTACAATATGTCGTTTCACTTAAGCCCTAAGGGGAAAAAATCGCATTACTAATGAATATAAACATGGTTGCCCTCAAAGGATATTTGTTTGTTCATAGAAAATAGTACAAAAAGGAAGAGTTTAAACACATATTCAATTTGCTGGTGGTGTAATTTAAAGCAATTTTTTAAAGGCTGTTTACTTGACTTGCAAGAGCACCAGTTCATTCAGTTCAGACTTACTCATCTTATAGATGTATAACTGGTAATTAAGTTACAGAGCATTAAAGTTAATGTTTATGTTAAGAATCTAAAAACATCTGTTAAATTCTTCCTGTATCCATTTATAATTAAAATTATAGCAAATTTGATACGAACTGCAGAATTTGTGCATGTCCTTGATGTTGATTCACAGTCAACAGGAGCTGCATTTGCATGAGGAACTTAACTAGTGATTAGCTTAACTACTTTTGGAGATTCATATGACAGTGTGTTATGAACTAACAACGTGCATTTGGTTCTCACAACATGCTAGAATAAAATGGGATTACCTAATTTGGGGTTCAGTGTGAACACAGAAATTCATAGTTTTTAGGTTTTTCTAAAACGATTGCAACATCATAGTGTATATCATATTAGTACATACAGCATGCATTTTGCAAATAAATATTAAGACTGCTTTAAAAACCTTTTCCTTCTCAAAGATTTATGGTAGAGAGTTCTGGTTGTTTATATAAATGTTAGCAAAGCATAAGTCTAATTTTCTACATGTACTTCTGATTTCATATAACAATGCTGCAACCTTGACATGTCTTGTATTTACTATCTGAAGCAAAACAGAGTATTAGTGCTTAACAATCTGCACCCATAGGTTAGATCTTTTCATTAGAAGTACTTTTTTCTGGGATACAAAATAGCTATGCACTAGTTATGCATAAAGTAATACCAGTAAATTAATTGCTTTCTAGTATGTGAATAAGTATTGTGTATTATAGCAATTTTATTAAAGACCTATAGGTAATAAGACTTTTTTAATTGATGACACTAAAAATTCTAGCTGTTGAAAAATGGTAATTGCTGATGGCAATAAACTTGGGCCAGTTTGCCTTTAAACCTATGGTGCTTTCACTGAAACTGCCTAGGAATCATATCTCAGAATTAATCTCCTATAGGAAAGCTTCAGCGGCCTTAGTGTGCTCATTTGCAGTAACCTGGCATTAGTGAAAGATAATTGGAAGTATTATTTCCATGACCTTATTTTTCAGGAAGACTGAATTATAGCCCTGCTAACAATTATTAGTGTTTTTGTTAGTTATAGAGGTGTCATGAGATTCTGAAAGTAAGTAGTGAGGCAGAGGTTGATGAGGTCCATGATTCTGGGTATTTCGATCTTAGTGTATTTGGTTAGGTTGTGTCAGGCCTAGCCTAAGGAACCTCAAGAGACCATGTAAATTCAGTCCAGCAATGTTTATGAGTTACAACCTCTAGCAAGAATCTTCCCAGACTGAAACCCCAGCTCCCAAGTAAGGCCAGCCACAACATTGTGAATTCCTCAGGGAGGTGCCAGTCTCATCCTTTTATCTCTCCCTCTCGCCTCAGGCGATGAAAGAAAATGTTTTTCTCCCTGAGTCTGTCCTTCATAATTCCATTCTATCACAGGTCGGGTGTGTAAGACCAAATACACTAAGATCAAAATACTCAGAATCATGGATGTCAACAACCTCTGCTTCACTCCCTACTTTCAGTTGATGGACAAATATACCAACAAATCAGAGGAACACCCATTGGATCACCACTGGCAGGACTCGTAGCAGAAAGTGTAATGCAGCATCTAGAAACTATAGCACTCCCATGCACACAAACCAAAAGTATGGATCCGGTATGTAGCCAACATCTTCGCCATAATAAAAAAGGAACAACTAGAGAAGACACATGAAACTATCAACATCTTCAAAGGAATAAAATTCACAAGGGAAGAAGAAAACAACAGCATACTACCCTTCCTGGATATCCTCAACAGCAGAGGAAATGACAGCAAATTAGAAACACAAGTCTATCAAAAAACAGCCCATACTAACCAAGTGCTCCATTACCAAAGCACAACCCAACCTCCCTCAAGACGAGCTGTATAAGAACATTATTAAGATGAGCATAAACACTGCAGCAACCCAGAACAGCAGAAAAAGGAAACAGATCACCTATACATTTTCCAACAAAATGGATACCCACACAACTTTATCAAAAAGTGTTTGACCACTCAACTCACTACAGCACAACTGACACAAGCCATGAAAAGGATAACACTACCATACCTCAGAAACAACCAACAGACTATTACAACCACACAGCATCACTGTGGCACACAAACCAACTAAAGCCCTCCAAAACATCTTAAGTAAACAAAAAGACACAGTAGCTGCAGAATAAAAAACAAGAGTTATCTACAGCATACAGTGAAAGGACTGTAACAGCCACTATGTAGGACATACAGGCAGAAGACTAGCAGAGCGCATCCATGAACTAGCAGTCAGCATGATGAAAACATCTTAATCTCACAACTAATGAACAGACTCAACCATAGTTTCAGTTGGGAAACTGTGAGCATCCTAGACCAAGCTTAACTCCAGAAAACACTAGGGAATTCCTGGAAGCTTGGCACTCAGACACATCAGCCATCAATAGACACATAGAAATAAACCACATTTACACATCATTCAAAAGAGTAATTAAGTAAGTAGGCTAAGATAAGTGAGCTAAGAAGGAAACCAAAAGATCAGAACACATCCTCTCCAGCAGCTTACATCCAGATAAGTAGGGATTAACACCAGGCAAATAAGCAGAAAACAATACACTAATCAAGGAACCACTAAGGAAACAAGCAGAAACCAATGCCATAATCAAGGAACTACCAAGGAAAAAACCACACCCCACCAACACTGGCAGGGCAAGCTACTGTATATAAACAGAGCAAAGCCCAAATTTACTGGCACTGATGATGTTACCTAGCCAGGTAATGAAGTGTCTGCAATCAAACAACCAAGCTCAGAGAGCACCAAGGACTCCACAAACATTTTTATTGTTGTAATAAATACCTAGCAAATACTTACAATTTCTTATGACCTTAGTTAATATCCTTAATCAAGTCTAATAGTAGGAAGGAAGCATCCTTGGGTGATAGGCTTGATCAGTCTTTATTAATTACAAACACCCTACTATCTATAGGCAAGAAGGTCATACAGTCAACATAATTTAGCAGGAGATGCCAAAGTGTATATTTTAGAAAACAAAAGATACCCTATAAAAGTATCCTTTTGATATTCTTCCGCAAAGTCAAACTCCTAACTACTTTGCAACTGTACCTGTGTAAGCAAAGTATTAAAAGCTGCAGCAATCAGGTAGAAGTATTTGATCCTTTGGGACAGATCCAACAATTGTTAGTTGTAATCTCTCCTAATACATTATTTGTTGGAATTGTTTATCATTGTCTTCAAGAATATTTTCCACAACACTAAATGGAGTTTCTTGGCCTGACATTGACTCATAATTATTTCCTCAGAAAACCCTTCTTTGATAATTTCTCATATACTTAGCTCTGATTCATTACAGTTAATCTTGACAAATTGTTAAATTATAAATAACCAAGTTAATTCATTTGGCTACAAGTATATACATGTGCAATGTTTATTGTGGATGCATATACAAAAATTAGAGCTTAGCATTTATATACCAAATTCTGTATCATACTAAATAAAGAACATAGTTTAATAAAACTATGTAGCACCAATGATTCTGAAATTGCAATAGAACAGCTCATCTTTAATCATAAGGAAGCTGGATGTGTTTGCTCTTATCAGAGGCTAAAAGAACAAATTAAATAACTCATTTCATTCATGCTTATTTCTCACATGGAATTTAAATGTGTTGTTGAGTTCCTTGTACAGCTTAAATTATGTCCTGCTAGTCAGTACTTCCTAATTAACACCTGTCAAAAAACCAAAACTCGCTCAATGGTATACTTAATGAAACAAAATAAAAGGTTTGTTTATGAAAATAAGCTTTTGATTATTTCATTGCTACTAAAGCAGTTTGAATGTTATGAAAAGTGTTCATGTTCAAACTGATTTAATTAGTTTTCATGTGTTGTAGAGTCACAATAGAATGATCATTTAAAAAAAAATTATCAGGCTGCATTAAACATGCATGTGGATAACCTTTGAAAGGACTGGGTTCAGGGGAGTACAACCCTATTGGTCCTCCATCATCATCATCATCATTTTAAATTTATGTGCCGCACGATTCTGGGCAGTTTAAAATTGTTTAAAGCATTAAGAACAAGAAAACAACAAGAGACAAAAATGAAGAGTAAAGATGGCAAGAATGACAAAACCAGATGGGAACAAAGAAAAACAACCCATACAATCTAACTGGGGCTTCGGTTACCCTCACCAAAGGCCGGGGCAAAGAGCCAGCTCTTGAAACACCAGTAGGATGGGGGCTGTTCAGATCTTGGGAGAAACTTCACTCCAGAAGGTAGGCACTGCTACAGAGAAGGTGCACTTCCAGCATCCCAACAGATTGCATTATTTAACTGAAGGAACCTGGAGCACGCCAACCCTGCCAGATCAGATCAGCCAACTAAAAAATATATATCAAAAGACCATTATGTTTCTGTGACAATATAAAAGAGATATGGGAGGTTATTGTGTAGAAGCCTTGTTTCTCAACAGGTCTGCATTCCTGGGAATTAGTGCCTCAGCCAGGTAGGCAAAACCTGATTCTGCAGATAATTCACTTGAAGAGATCAAGTCTATAGAAACAAGGCACACCACATAACCTATTAAATATCACTGAGTCATTCAATCTTTATTTATTTTCTATTTATTATTAATTACATTTTGATGCGGTATGGCTCCAGAGGAGGTGGGAGCTGGAAAGCACGCAATGTAAAGAACAACTTAAGAACAAGTAAATAAAAATGTTTTTAAAAAATCCAAAAAAGAATTATAAAACAGTTATAAGACAACAATTTAGAGAACACATCAATGCAGTCAACTATTGAGTATGGCCCACAAACAATATTTACAGTGCATCATGGTCAATGGTTGTTACCTATAAATCCCTTCATGGCATAGGGCCTGGTTACTTGAGGGCCTGTCAAGTTCATTCAAGCAATACATTTATGTTTCAGACTACTACAAATCAGTAAGTTTTATGTGGCAAACTATATTATCACTGGAGTACTGAAGCTCACAGAAATATGCAAAGATAAAAATGCTTTTGAGTCATACTCAACTGGTAAGTACATGGAGTTATCCAGATAGTTTTCTGGATTATTGTCAATAATATAGACATTGGCATTGCTTTTTTCCAGAGAAAAAAAACTTTCCAGATTTTTTTTCCCCAGTCTCATCCACAGTTTTAAAATTCTCTGGTTTACCATCAAACTAGTAATTGGGACCAAAACCTGCCTAATTTCCAAGCCCAGGTTAGACAGATGTTGAACAGACTTATAGGAATAGGATTACAATTAATTGGGCATTAAAGGATCTAAGAAATATAAAGATATAAGGAATAACAGCAGTATAGCCAAAAGTAAGAGCTATTTCAGTTTTTTAAAATATGTCAGGAAGACTGCAAAACTATTCTTGATCTCTGTCTTCAAAATGAGAAAACTTGTTTACATTCTAAATTGGAGAAATCAAAGTAGCAATTCTTTGGAAGATGAATTTTGAAGCAAAGTTTAAGGAAAATTCTCCAACATATTTTTCTCTAAGTGTGTTATGGGTAGCTAGCTAACATAAGAATCAGAAAGTACCACTTTTCTATTCTATGCTTTAAGAAATAGAAGTAAAGGTGAAAGTGTGTGAGTTTGCTATTACAATCTGTAATACTTGCAATTCGCCTTCTTGCTTCAAAACAACCTGAAATATATTGCCAGCAACAGCAACTTTGCAGTTCTACTTGGAGAAGGTTAGTGGATTGGCGTGGTCACTCTTAAGTGCATAAAAGAAAATAAAGATTTATTAGATTAAAAAAAAAAGTGTCACTGCAATAGGACCTGATAGAGGAAACAATGCTCTACAAGAAACACAAAGGAGCAAAGCCAGGAGAAAAGCGATGACCAGAATAGATCTAGAAGATATTCTGAACCACTGAAATTCAAGAATAGCTTTGAGGATCCTGTAAAAAAGCAGGCTCCAAGCTTTTAGGAAAACAAAAAAAGACAGTTTTGAGCAGAATCTTTAAGAGTAGAGGGGATGGAAAAGAAGAGGGGGGAGGTGAATAGTTAATGGACTACTATGAGTAACAGAAACAAATAAATTCAGTGGACCATTAGTGCAGGAAGCATATTTCTGCCAGGAGCATAGATCAGAGGTATAACAGAACAAATTATGGTCATTGACAATTATCTCTTCCTGCTCATCCATGCAGGGACAAATGATACTCCCCAAAGCAGGTGAGAACATATTACTAAGTTGTTTGAATATCTAAAAAGGAAATGTAAGAATATGGACCCTCAGATTCAGTCTATTAGTGAGGACTGTAAAAGGAAACAAGAATATTGACTGGATTTCAAAATGAGGTTGATAAATTTTGGAACCATGGTCTGAGTTAACTTGATTGACATCTAGCACAGGATGGGTTACAATAAAAAGGAAAAGTAATCCATTAAGCAAGCTTGATTAGCAGAATTTTAAATTAAACTGAGGGTGCTGGAGCTAAAAAGGAAGTAGGAGTGTTACTGTTGTGGACCTATTGAACCAGTCAATGAATACTCCAAAAGAAGATTCAAGTATGAAATTCAAGCTGAAATTATGGAAAATAAGGTAGGACAGAAAGACAGATATGACATAACAGGTATAACAAAACTGGTGAGATGATTCCCATGAGTATAATAGAGCACTATTGCAATTTTAGACAGTTCAAAAGCCAGAGAAGTAATAAGAAGATAGGAGGACTTGTACTGTATGTTAAAAATATCAACCGCTCATAAATCTGAGTGAATCAGTTTGACAATACTGCCAAGAGTATATCAGTTAAAATACATTGATGATTCAAGGAGTAGAAAAATAGAAGCCAGAGGAATGAAGCTGCACAAAAAGCTTATTCAAGATCTGAAATACATACCGAAATTGGAAAAGGGACAAGTTACCAAGGAAGAGAACATAGAGATAATCTGGAAGTAAAGGGATAGTGTCAAAAGACTAAAGCTCAGAATGATTGGAGGTTGGCAAGGAATGCTAAATTTAAAAACTACTTGTGTTGAAATTAACTGATAAAGTAAAGGCAAAACTACTGAACTCATATTTTGGCTGAGTATTCTTCCA
This sequence comes from Python bivittatus, assembly GCF_059951505.1. NCBI lineage: Eukaryota > Metazoa > Chordata > Lepidosauria > Squamata > Pythonidae > Python > Python bivittatus. The sequence goes on from NW_028277074.1 coordinate 35,478,771, forward strand.
GAAGAGATAACTGTTCTACCAAACAATTATGAAGAGCATGATGAAAAGGCAAGATGAAATCTGAAATTCCTGGAAGGTGATCAGAGAATATTTACTTACTTAAAACAGTTCGGACTTCCAGGGTCAGAACTGCATCCTGTACTCAAGGAACTTGCTGAAGCTCTGGCCAAAACCTTATGAACTTTCATTGAGAAATTCTGGTGAACTGGTAAAATGGCAATGAGTGACGTAACTACATACACATGTATATAATCTAGAGACAGCCTTGCAAGCCAACTTAATATTGTCCATATCCCACTAACTCAGAGATACATATGATGTACTCAGAATATGCCAAACAATGTAAGGAAGGCAAACTCTATCTTCAAAAGATAGGAAAAGGACCCCTCAGTTTAACAGCAGTACCCAAGAAGATTCTAAAGCATATCTGAATTACAGGAGGGCAGATTTCTAACAGTCCGACTAGCTCAGCAATCACGTAGACCGTGATGGGCTCCCTTTTACTAGAAAAGTATGAACAGAAACTGGGCAGCCACCTATTAGGTGTCTTTAATTGTAGTGTTTCTGAACTGAACAAGAACTTAAATTGGATTACCTAAATAGTTGTTACAACTCTATGATTGTATTATTCTGATATTGCAGTACAGATCTCATCTTGGATCCAATTTAAAGGGAAATAGTTCTTGTTTACAGCATCCTTAGTGCACACTTGAATTCTACACAAGCATGCATATACTTTGAGGATGATGTTATACAAGCACGATACTGTTTCTTGTGCCCCCCCCCCCAAACGTTTGCTTTAAGCATCAGAAGACTCAATTATAAGTTCTTGTGCTGGTTGAGATGAAGTCAAGTACTACATCAATTTTATTCTTTTGTCATGCTTCCAATTGCTCTGTATTTTCCTTAACGTATTTTAATTACATTATATAATTATATACAGAGTAGGTAATTTCTTTTATCTATGAATAGAAGATTGGCTGTGTAACAATTCAGCTAATGCACTGTTTTGCCTTTTGTTTCAGATTAGCCGAGCAAAGTGGAGCCATGAAATAAGATAATCTTTGCCCCAAAGAAACAAGTATATACTCCTCAGTTTTCAAGAATGTTTGATTAAAATGACTAATTCTGGCAATGGCCATTTGCAAATATCTGAGTATATGTGAGACCTAATAGTGGTAATGCTATTGAGCAGAGATACCAACCTTATTTATTTCACAGGAACATTGCATGCAAATTACAAGATAAGAAAGAGAATTTATAGCCTCTCAAACAGTGTTAAATAAAGTTGAATGAAGCTCACTGAAAGCAGCTTTTAAAAATTATTTTCTAGAAACAGACTCAACATTCTCACTATATAGTAAACGTATATATTTGTTTTTGCATTGACTGATAGTTTGATTTTATTTCATTTTAGGACCAAACTAGATATTACATGTAAATATTTGTAGCATTTAATCAATTTGGTTATTAACAAAAAATAAAGGAGTTTCAGCAGAGGATGTATTGAAGGATCAGGAGATGTATGTTTAACCTTTTCCTTGGAAATCATAGATAGTGATATTAATGTATAAATAGTATCAAAATCATATCTTATATGTAAACAATTCAATACAGTTAACAATTACATTAAAATATATATATATATATATATATATATATATATATATATATAAAGAAATGACTTCCCCCTTTATCACAAGTATAAACAATTTTAATAACTTATCACCTTCTCTTAAAATACAACAAATGATCTCTTCTTCCCACATCCCATCTCTTATATATAAAGAAATCTTTAAAGCCTCATCATTTCAGTCCTGATGTCGGCAAAAGTTGTTAAGGGTTACCAAAGGTAATCTATTTTAATCTTGATTAAATAAACCACTTTATATTCCTTCCTTTTACTTCTAACAATCTTGAGCTTTAGTCCCTTCAAATAATGTCATAGAACTTTATTTCTTTTCATTTTTTATTTGTCCCTTGTCGCAAAATTCTTCAAAACTTTAGCAAGCCTCTTTTGTAAATCCAGTATAGGGAAATTATCCAGGTTACTCTCTTGGTTTGTTGTTGGTATATTCTTTTTAATTATTAAGACATGAGCCAGTTTCTTTTGTATGTCCAGTGTAACATCTTTTTCCATGTCATTCTTGTAGCCTGTCATTTTTAAATCCACTTTTAAATCAGTCTCAGTCTTGTCAGTAGAACTTGCTCCTCTTCCATAACATCTTTTAAACACAGGGGATAGGAAAGGTTTGCTGGAATTAAGCTGTTAAATGGCGAATATAAAGTATACTGTAGAATGGGTTTAAAATAATTTCATAATCCAGAAGTCATCCTTTTCTAATATTATCTTCATCATACCCAAATTAGAATTCTAATTCATTTGTATGATGTTTGTTTGTTTGTTTCAGGTGCTTTTGTGCCCTTCAGTCAAAATAATCTAAGAGGCTTATCCATATAATATACAAAGCTCTGTCAATTTATATAATATTACTTTATATCATATTGGCATAACATTATAATAACAAGATTAGTAATGTGAGGCATTATGAGGCAGCACAGTAGGACTTGGGGGTCGGGGGCAAGCTTAAATTGCATTAATCCAAATGTACATTCTCAAACATCTCTCAGGGTGCATGTGTGCACATGTGCATGTAACTGTTAGTGATCTTGCTGTCATGTGGCTGATTGGTAGTCTTTTTTTGTGTGCACCTGTGAAGACTACATGCACTACAATCAACAATGAATTATTCCTCCTCCTCCTCCTCCTCCTCCTCCTCCTCCATTGTTATTTTTATTTATAAATAATTGAGAGAAAGCATATTCTTGGCCACTTGCATGGCAGCTGAACCAGTACAACGATGGGAGGTGTTATATTCACCATTATCTTAGACTCCAAAAAATAGTCTATAGAATAGACCTCAGGAATAATCTTTAGCCTGCAGTTCTAGCTGTTATTTAGGTAGATTCATCATGAGATTTCCTCTATCATCACTTTTGCAGCAAATAGGCAATTCACAGGCAAACATTTAAGAAACTGTTTATGATTTTTTAAATCAAAAACAAGGTTTTCCCCCCCATCTAAGTAAGGACTAAATACATCTGTCATAAGATACGTGGAGACTGCCTGCTGACATGATCACACCTTCCTTTGGCAAAAAAAGTATCAAGCACAAAATATCAAGAGTGCTTTCCTCCCCCACCTTTTTTTTAAAGTGATTTGTAATGAAAATAAAGAATTTTGTAATTGGGATTCCTGTTATTCAGTCACTGCTATGGATGTTAAGGAAAAGAGCATCGTTTAAAAATATAATTTTGTTTTTGAGAAGGAACATGTTGCTATTCCATGAACTTAAAGAAATCAATGATCATGACCTGTGAAACACAAGACAATCTCTCTTCCTCTCCCTGCAATACAGAAAGCTTACATTTTATTTGTATAGCTATGACTTCTAATAAACAAAAATCCATGTCTCAGCAAATGTTTGCTTCTGGCTCCAAACATTGATGGTGTTGAGTAAAAAGATCTGGATGAACTATGCTGACAGATGTGATAATAACCCTTGAGCAAGTTGCCTTCTGCTTCTACACGACATAGATAATGACATGGCCACATGCAATCAAATGACTTCACTTTGAGTTGCATGTGGAAAAAATGTTCTGTAAAACAGGCAGTTTTTTCCCAAAATGCCAAGCAGTTACTGTCAGGACCTGCGCAAGCTATTCTTCAAAGCCAGTAGAAAGCATGTTAAGAATGTAGAATAGTGATGTATAGTTAGTAGGATTGAATATTAGTTAAAGATAAGATTATGATTTGTATAACCGCTTGCTGGTTCCTGCCATAAAAGTCAGGAGGAGGGGGGAAATAAAACAACGAGAGCCAGGTGCAACCTTTATCTTGGTTGGAGGTGCCAACAAGGTCAAGCGGCCGTGAGACCCGGGAACAGGTGTGAAGAAATTCAAGCGGGAACAGTAGAGAAGGGGGGGGAAGGGGTTAAAGGAAAGCTTTACACTAGGGAAAATCAGACTCAACAAACTATAGTGTGCTGTATGCTGCTTCTCAATAAAGAAATCCTTGATGGAACCAAATAGACTCCAGAGGGTTTACTGAATTTGGGAACTGAGTGTGCAGACTCTGACAGTTACCTTGTAACAATGAGAGGTATGATTTATATTTATAAGAGATACCCAAAAGGAATGGACTGAAATGTTCCTTTAAATTCAGTCATAGTGAAAAGATGGAACTCAGGGACTGATGAGTTATATGTACTGATGACATAATTGTTGAATCTAGATCCAAACTATGTTATACTAAATATTTCTTTATGATCCAAGTCCTTGATTGTGATGATAACTTGGAACTTCAAGTAAAGTATGAGTATACCTTGTAGAGAAGTGCTGACAGCTACTGTTCAGCTGTGTCACCACAAAATTGATCTAGCCAAAGAGAAAGTTTTGAAGTTTTCCTGGGACTGGAAACTGACAGGTAATCCATTCTGGCACTACTTAGCCAAGAGTCAGAGTTCCATTAGAGCAGTGTTTCTCAACCTTGGCTGCTTTCAGATGTGTGGACTTCAACTCCCAGAATTCCCCAGCCAGCCTTGCTGGCTGGGAGATTCTGGGAGTTGATGTCCACACATCTGAAAGCTGCCAAAGTTGAGAAACACTGCAGTAGAGGTGCATTGCTGTCCTTCAGAACTTCCCTGGAAAGAAGAAACTAATTTGGGCTCTTCAATCAGCTGGAGAACAATAATCTCTAATTAGTTGGTTTTTGTGATGGACTGGAATGGAGGAAGGGGGGTGAAAATGGTGCTCTCATCTCCAGAGCAACGCTCTGGAGATAAGCGGAGAAAGCTGCTGGTCAGTCTGAGAAGATTGATGTCAGGCCTAGCCCAAAGAACTGGAGACCATGCAGGTTCAATCAGCAAGGTTTATTTGCCAGCACTTGTTTACAGAAATCTTCTCAAACTGACCAGCAGTTCCCAGGCACAACTCTCTACTATCTTCTGGAATGTTTAGGAATGCGCCAGCTTTCTCCAGAGCATTGCTCTGGAGGCGAGAGCACTGTTTTCACCCCCCTTCCTCCATTCCAGTCCATCACAGTTTTGCTTTTTTCCACTAAACAGAAAACTACTAACAGTTTTCTTGGACTTCTGAAGACCTGCACACACTAACTCATCCAGCAACTAGTGGACCAAGGGCCACCAAATGTCACCTTAATATGAGCAAGGTGAAATCAGGCTGACTGAAACTGGTTATAAAATTCATCTTTTACCTCACTATTTTGTTCTGGCTTGAAGACTTGAACACTTGCTTCCCACTTTTTTCATTCCCCTGAATGTCTTGTCTTTCTAGATTACAAGTCCAAGAACAATATCTGTCTAGCTTTTTAAAATTTCATGCAAGATTCTTGGATGTAAATAACTGTCTGAAAAATAAGCTAAAAACACAAAAATGAACAACTTTAGTAGGCAATTGTAGGTCTAGAGTGTGCAATATCCTTAAGCTCAAGGACCACACCAGGATTGGTGCAGCCTGTCAAAGACAAAATGTTTGCCTGAAAGGAGTAAAGGAGATACCTTTTGCACTTTAAACTCATATCAATCAAACAACCTGCCCCCTAAGAAACAAAAAAGGGCCAAAGGTTATGGCCCCCACCTACTGTGAAAGGGTTGGGGGTCACAAAAGGCATACAGGCAACTGCACATGGCTCTTGGGCTGAACATTTTAAAATTCTGTTGTAAGTCATGCAGAACTCCCTTACTGGAATGAACAGGATAACACTATGGTATACTGTGGCAAATCTGTAAATAATCAACTCTTGAAATATAAATTGCTTAAAAGGTAAGACATCGGTAACATAAAATAAGCTATGTTAGGGTACAATCCAATAGCCTGAATTTGAGGGTTGTTGGATACATTTCTTTCAGAGTCAGGCACCCAGTCTTACTAACGTGGAAAACAACAATGGTTGGTGAATACCACTTCATTCTTCATTTGGAGCTGTCCCCACTTACTCAGAAGTTATACATTCTGAATGCTGACATTAAAATATACTGGCATTATATTGAAACCTGTTTATTTTTGTTTTTCCTTGTTGGAAACAAATTACATTATGTGAACCCAGTCACTGTAGTTTATGCTGTAAATGTTTCATCTCTTTTGGACTGGTGTTCTCTTGTGTTGCTGCCACACTTCAGGTGCAATCAGAGGGTCTAGCAATAAGGACATTTGTAACTGAAGAGAACAATTCTGAAGGGGCATTTTCCAGTACTTGGGAAAAAGTCCCACTGTATTCTATTGAACTCACTTCCAATAAATTACTTTAGAATTTATATCTAATTCTAAACAATTGCACATAAGAAAGATACACACATATAATAAAAATATTCTAGACTAGCCTTTCCCAACTTCGTGTCTTCAAAATGTGTTGGCTTTTGACGCTGATCTCCCCAGCAACTGGAGAAATTTATCTTGAACCTTATGAGATTCTTTGATCCCACAATCATTTTAATGAAGCTTTATGAATGAATTCCAAAGAAAGATACAAAAAGCATCTGAGTGCTGTCCTTGAAATTCGTGTTAAGTTTCCTTGAGGTGTATACTTAAATTTAGTGTGAAAGGTAGCATTAGGGAGAGTTTTGATTTTCATTAGTAAGCATAGGTTTATACTATGGTTGAGACTGAGTGGTGGCATAAGACTTAGAGTACATATTTGTGTTGGCATTAGGGTGCGGTTAAGGATCAAAGTAGTTTTCCGTGAGGTTTATGGTAAATTGAATGTGACTCTTAACACTGGGGTGAGTTTTTATGATTATCAGGATTGATATGAAACATGTAATGTTGATTTCTCCATCATCTCCTCTGCAGACACCCATGTTAATTATAGATAAGCCATACTCTTCTCATCCCTTTTCCTGCTTTCCTAAACTAATATCCCTCCTTGCCAGCTCCTTGCCTTTGCTATCCATTATAAATTAGATCTCTACCCTATATTCTCAAACAAGGTTACAGAAATACTTTTAGTCTGTAAATTACTATACAAATTTGATTTTGTAATCTAATTCAAATAATAGTCAAAGGCCAGTAAACATCTTGCTTTATGCTTGGGTTTCTGATACTAATGGAAAGTTAGGGTAGGAAATTTGAGAGGTATATCATTCATTCTGTATATGCATGGAGGACATCACCTTTTTTAAAATTATCCCAGTGACCCTCAAGGAAAAGACAGAAATGCTTGCAAGGCAGTACTAAGAAAGGCCTTTCTTCAGTTTCTTAACCTGCAAAGGAGTTTACATTCAGTAGTCAGAAAAGAACCATAGGACCTTGCTCTAAGTGCAAAGAACTATAAATCAGCTAGTCAGGTTATAAAACGAGACAGAGATTAATCCTGTCCCAAACACTGAACAATATATTTATGTCATAGAAATCTCTTTTTTTACAGTAGCACTTAACTTCACCTGCCACTGCACACACATCAGCTATTTCAACCTGCTGGAGATTTAAGATATCCACCAGAATAGTAATGCAAGCCTAAAATGAGGTGTTTTATCTTGCTCTATTGAATTTTGTTTGGCTGGACACTTGCATAACTTACCTTGGACATGTTTCCTTATTATACAAGTGTTTGTTAGTATAAATAATGCAACCTTATTAACTTAGATTTATATGTTTGGTTTTTTAAAAAACAAAAACAGGAGTAGAAAAGTTAAATTCATCAGATTATGTACATGCATTTTTTCCCCCATGAAACAAACAAGTATAGAGGGAATTTTGATTTTGGGGGGGAAAATCCCTCTGTACCATTGTTAATAAATTGGTATTTCAGGGGAGGACAGTTCTGTTAAGATTTATAATGAGTTAGTCAAGATAACCCTAAAGAATGAATTTTTATTCTGTACAGGGGTATTCTACAGTTTCTGTAATTTTTGTAATTTCAGCCTTCAGGATGGGTGCTCTAAGGCACTGTTTTTAAAACCTGACAATTGGTAATGATTTGCTAAAGCACTCCAATGTGTTTATTATCTTATTTAAGACTGAAAGCAAATGTGATATGGTAGTTAAGGTGTTAGATTGGGAAGGAGAGATCCAGGCCAAGCCTATCCTTAGTCATGAAAACTGATTAGGTGACTTTGAAATGAAGTAGTTGCTTTATGTCAGCCTAATTGGCTTAATAGGATTGTTGTTGCTGGGGTGAGATCCTGGAGGAAAGATAGAAACTAAATCTAACAAAAAAGAAATAAAGCTAGGAAAAAGCAGTGACAAACCAATGGTATATTGCTGTCAAAATAATTCTATGGATTTGTCTATGAAGTCACTAGGACTTGAGCTGGACTCAAATAAGGCTTTATCTTTTGAAGGGAAAGTTGTAGGAAATGAATATATGCTACACCTGAACCTGAAAAAATGAGAAAAAATGACTTTGTTCTGCTAGAAAATCCCAAGGCAACATTGATTCCTGTAGAAATTGGACTGGAACGAAAAATGGTTGGAATAATAATGCTATAAACCAAACTTTAGCTTAACTTGTAGTTTAAACCTTGCATCCAGAAGTATCTTATGGCTGTTACTTTCACATAGTAACTGGCTTGGTAAATGAGCTCTGGGCTTCCATGATTAGAGGAGTTTGGAAATGCTGAGACAATTTATTCCTTCACTGCTGCCAATTGCAGATTGTCCTCAAGCCCCTGTTGAACACTAGGAGATTACAAATCGTGGTGTAGTAGAAATGGTCTATAGATAAGTTTTTTTAAAAAAGTTCTGGCTGTGTCGTTTAATCACAGTGAGGCAACTACCTCAAGTATCAGATTAACTTTCCAGCCAATTCCTGATTGCAAGGCAAAGTTTCATATACCATACAACCCAATACATTTCAGTTCTGAAGCCAATCCATTTCTAGGTCTAGTGTTAGGCAGCTCACAGCAAGGCATAAAGAAGGAGGCAAGAATTATATAGACTTCTATAAAGTGTTTTTAATGTCAGGATTAGAACTACAGAAACTTGGAAACTGCAATAGAATTTCCAGCCCTCATTTCTTAGTGAAATGTCGTCTTGCTGGGATTTTTGCAGCTTTGACTGAGCTGCAGAGGAACACATTCCTTCTGTATCTCTCGGTTGTTTATGCCCGACAATGCACCAGTGACTTTGCCAGCCTTCCCACAGTCAGATATGGAATGGGGAAGGATCACCATCTTTTCATTTGTCCTCAACAGCGAAAGGTCTTGGATCAGCCCTGCATGATGTGTGCTTCGTTTAAAGATACAGTTTTAAGTGCACTTATCAAGAAGCTCTCTAAACTCAGTTGTACTCATTTCTAAGAAGACATGTACCTGATTGTGCTATATGTGAAGTATATTAATTTGAAAATGAATTTTGTGCTGTTTAACGTTTATAGCCCTAGAATATTTGAAATATAAACAGTAACAAAAGTTTTGTTGCATAGTTTAATATTACAAGCTGTTCAGCCAGCAAAACTAAATTGGGGTAATAACTCTTTCCTGAAAATTGAATTTTTAGTCTACTTTACAGGGATTGCTACAAGCAGTGATTTCAGTTTATAAGAAAGTGTAGTGTTTCTATTGATGGTTTTTGTTCTTTCGTTGATTTAATGAATCTAATAAAATTAGCTGTCCATTGGAAGGACTTTTCAAATGGGATGAAATAAAATATAGATTGGACTAAAAATATTGAATAACATTTATTTTATGTTTTGTCAATACTGCACTACCACTTCCCTCTTTTCAAACCATGTAATAAGCAGCTGAATCTATGAAAATTTGATTTTTTACATTGTTTATCTTTGTGTAGAAAGTGGTTAAAATTTTCACATTTTCTGACTTGTTTTAAAATGTGACTATGAAGTAGAATCTCTTAAGAGTTTTGTTTTTCAGTGTATGTAACAAAAGAGATAATAAAAAGTCTAACTGAACTGAAGTAAACTGAATTTTAGAATAGATAATTAATTCAGCTTCTTGCAAAAAAAAAAAAAAGTAAGGAGAAGGTAGATCAAGACCAGTGACACAAATCTCTAGAATTGTTTGATAGATAATCAAGACTCCTCTCTCCATTAAAGACTCTTTCAGAAGTGGCCTCTTGAAATATTTGTCCATTAAAATAAGCTCAATGGACTGAAAAATCTCTGCTAAGTCATAAGATGCTTTATTTGACTTACCATGATATGAGAACCTATCCAAAGACAGAAACCATAGTTTATTAACCACAGTGAATAGGTTTGCAAATCCATTCTAAGCCAAAACTACATTAAACCATACTGTGGCTTAATGTTATATACTATATGAATTTCTTTTTAAATTCTGGTAGCAAAAGAAAGTTGCAGATCTGGTTTCATCAAACAGCTTAATTCTACAGTATTAACATGGTTGTGTTGATACCGATGGTTTTTTAAGCTCTCTTGGCTGCATTTATATTTAATTTTTTGTACTGTTTAAATGTTGACTGTTTTTATTGTTGTTAGCCGCCCAGAGTCACTGGTCTGAGATGTGTGGCTATATAAATTGAATAAATAAATAAATAAATAAATAAATAAACAAACAAACTGTATTTTTCTGACTATTACCATATGCCTAATTTTACAGCTGATCAATTTCCCTCACTGATTGGGGAACTTATTCCCATCTGACAGACAATTTTTTTTTAAATAATTGTTAGATTTTATGACAGTTTTTAAATTATTTTTTATTGTATGCCGCCCACAATCACACTGTGTGAGATGGGCGGCTGTATAAATATGATACATATCTAAATAATAAATATGAATATCTTTTGATATTTCATTCAACCTTCTAATAACTGGGCTAAGTGACTGTTCCACATTCTGTCTATACACCTTTGGCCAAAAGATCACAATTTAGAGTATCATAAAGAAATGTGGTTGACCTGATTCTGAGATTATAATCCTATACAAATTTACCTGGAATAACCCTAATAATCTAAATAGGACTTCTGAATAAAAGGTTTTGGATTTGGAAATAGCTGGGGAGGTAATTTTAAGGTGTTATCATCTTCAAAGTAGAGTATATGAGAAGAAATATAATACACAAAGACCATGCTTTCGCGATCACAATCAGCTGAGGTAACCACTTACCGCCATCCATCAACAGTGCATGATTGCAAATACCCAGATGAAATGGAAAGCAACCATCTTAGACATCTTCCTACTTCTTGCAAATATTTGGCCTGGTATGGTGAAATGTAAAATAAGTAGGAAGATACCATTTCTATGACAATCCTGTTTTTGTATGGTTGTTCTAAGCTTTTGTCTCTGTCAATAGCCCTCTTGTGCCTAATTGCACAACATGGCTGTCTGAAGGAAATTTCCTGAAAACTAATTTCCTCTAATTTCCTAGTTGACTGGGTTTAGATATTTGCATGTTGGACTCCTCCCCCAACCCAGTTAAATGTATTATGCGAACAGGCCAATGCTGGGTTCAAATTTATATGTTATATAGGATGCAAAGTATGGCATGCAGGCTAGTGGTGCAGTGTATAATGATATTAATGGCATACATTAGTTATCAGAGTTCTCAAATGTAAGTGCTGACTTGTTTGAAAATATATTTGTGTTGGTGTGAATGTGCCCTAGCGTAGAAACAGGATACGGAAACTCTGGAGTATAATATGGAATATTGTGTAATTTCCAATTAAGAAGCTGGAATTAAGATTGTTTTTTAAATCACTGTATTTCAATAAAATAATAGTTTTATTAAGAATTAAGTAGGGTGTCCAAAACCAATGCTATTTCAAAAATGCTTCTTAAGTGTATGTATGTATGTATGTATGTATGTATGTATGTATGTATTTAATGTATGTATGCTGCTTCAGTCATTGCTGACCTTAAGCATCTTATGTACTTGATATTTATGACTAAGTTAAAAAGAATAAAATAAGATCTAATGTAACAAATAACAAACTTGCACAAGACACCAGGAAACAGTTAAAATTCCACTGCAAAAATTAATATATTCACCCCCAGGGCTGCTGAGCTGGCCAGATTTTTTAATGGCTTTCCTGAATTCTAGCAGGTTTGTGGCAGTCTGATGTTGGGGGGGTGCTATGCCAGAGAAAAGAGGTAACAGTTGAGAAGGCCCACCTCTGTCTTCCTTGTCCATGGCACTGCCAGAGAGGGAGGGCTCAAAAGCAGCCCACTCTTCCTGATCTTACTGGGCTAGCAGATTCAATTGGGAATAAGTGGTTCCAAAGATATCCAGATCCTAAGCCATGGAGGGTATAAAGATCACAAATAACACCTTGTACCCAGAAGCCAACTGGTAACCAGTGCAGTTCTCAAAATAGAGCTTTTATGTGGGGTAACTAAATATGCCCACAATTATTTGACCAGCTGGACCAGCTGAACTTCTGGGTGGCCTTCAAGAGAAGCATCATGTAAATGGCTGCAGTAGTCCAAACTGCTCTGATGCTATCCAATATTATACAATAACCAAGTAGAAATAGGCTGTAGCATTAAAACTTGATTTAAATACCATGCTTAGATCTATCTAACAAATCACTTTAATTCTTTAATCAGTGCTCAGAAGAGTGAAAATATTTAACAATGTCCTTGAAAGTATTAATAGCCATAAATATTCATGCTCTTTAAATATGAAATATAAAAAATTGTCTTACAGAACTGCAGTAATATTTCCAATAGATTATCATTAAACTCTATTAAATTTAAAATAGATTGCTGCAAATTTCAGGAAAAGCTGCTATTCAAAACAGCATTTTTTCTTCACAGTTCAGGATTGTTTGGATTCATCTAGTTCCTGTTCCCAAATGGAATTGATCACAGTACTGTGTGTATGGTATTTGTGGCATAAAGCAAAAAATAACTGATGCCTTCTAGGCAGAGGACTGATATTTTTTCACACACATTTGCATCTCTCTGTCAAGACAGCAGACAGATTGGAAGAATCAATGCAGCATAAAGTGCTGAGTGATATGAGTGCTGGGTTCTAACCTGATAGTTTGAAAACATTTAAATTTACATTGCAACTTGCAGTCTGATTCATCCAAGTACACGCATATGTGTTGTACTTCTTTGACTTGAGCACTTAGAGAAAGCATTTTTTTCCTGTGGATTTCTACAGAAAGCCAGTGAGTATTTCTGTTAATATATTATTATTGTTGTTGGTTGCACAGTCAGCCAGATGTTTAGACTGGATTTGGCATTTTTATCCACCTGTCGAATCCTTCACAAGGACCTGGGATGGGCAGATGTTGTTTGATGGCTATTATTATTATTAATAATATTATTATTGGATTACTTGACTACATTTTATGCCTTTATCATCTTCTTTTATTAAATTAATGCCTAGTCATTTCCTTGGGTTGATTGGGTTAAAATAGGATGGACTTATAAATATTATCTATGAAGCTGAGTAGTGGGTTTTGTTCTTGAAAATTTTATGAAGATATTTATGACAATCCTTTATGAGATATTTATTATTAGAGCTATGTGGCAATCTGGATTTAAGGGCTAAAGGATGCACTTGTCAAGAACCTGCCACATGTTTCCCAAAGGAAGACATGTTTGATTAAATATCTAATTTATATCAATTTTGTCTAAAACATCAATCACAGATGCCAAGCTAAAGAATTCCTTTCCTTTCTAGGATTTTAACATGATGCAAAGGCTGCAGTAGAGAACTATGTTTGTAACTAGAGTAACTACTTCAGTTGTAAGAGAGCTAATCCATGGTTTGCAGTTTCTGCATACTGAGCAGAATTATTAGCATCTCTGTATGTATGTACATGAATTGTATTAAATCCAGGATCGGTTTTTATCCTTCCAGATGGCTAGAGTTGCCTGAGATATTGAACTACAACCTAGCCAATCACATCTGAACCTAGCATAATAAGTGAATTCAGCCTACATGGTTAGTGTGTCATATAAAATCAGAAAATGTAAGTAATTGAATAATCATGGTTAGGTTATCCATAGATAAACATGTTGTCTAAATACAGTCTTGCATCTATCTTCTTAAACAGTCTGTTAGTCACTAGTTTAAAAGATAAATTTACATTTTACTATGGGTGCAATGAACATTATAAACACTGATCATATATAATGGTATAATGCAAATTGTAACTTTCAGCTAAGCATGATGTGTGTCTATCCATTATGGTTTAGCATTTTGTGGAAACCTTGTCACTATAGTTTATTCAATAAATCATGACTTAGTGTGATGTGTGAAAATAGTCAATATGTATTCCAATATCTTAGATCCCATATGTTCACTTCATTTTAGGATTGGCATACTGAGCCTTAAAGAACTCTTGTACTTTTAAGAGTTACATAGATAATTTTTCCAAATCAATTGTTTCCTTCATTATAATGCTGCCAACTTGGCCATAAATTTAATAAATTATTATTATAAGTCATACCTGGAGGGATATGTCTAAATTAACTGAATTGTGATTTACTGAATTAAATCAATATTTTGCTGTTCACATAATAAACTCTAAGCTAACTATACAGACTGAGTTTGCACAATACACTGAGCTAAGATAAAGTTGAGTACTTTGTGATGCATTATGTAATGAAAAATACAGGCTATGGCTGAATGTGTATCTGACTAATCTCTTTCATTTAAGCCTTCACATGCTGCAAACAGCAAACTATTTTTACTGAGTTAATTGAATTAAAGAATATTCATATATATATAGCAGATGTTCATTCTGCATGAAGGAGAATATGGCTGAGAAGGGCAGTAACTACAAAATAGGAGGAATTTTAGATTCAGCTTTATTTTTAAAAAAACAAAAGCAGCAACCCCTTTGAGAATTCACCCTTTAGTACCATTTAATCTCAATCTAAGGTTTAAAAGTTAATCAATCTCTTACACTGTCTCAGTTTCACAATTTTGAACCTATGGGTTCTATCATAACCTCAATGGTGAACAGATTTTTTATGGACAGTGTCTTTTTGTGCAACTGCATTAGCAATGATGCTTAATTCATTGCATGCCTGTGACTTCTCAGTCACTGACTCTTGAATTAGCTTGTGTCAGAAACACTTCTTAAGAAATCACCAGACTAAATCAGCGCAAAAAAATTGATATTGGAGTTACGGTTTTGATGATCAGATAGGGTAGATTATAGAAAGAACAGAGTCATGATGTAATTTTAAAGAAAGAGGTAAATTTATAATTGTACTTATAACTGCTGTAAAGAAGATCGGAAGCCACTTCTCTGTATCTTTTTTCTTTCTTTTCTATTTTCCTTTCCCTCTTTCTTTCTTACACTTTTAGCTCTCTCTTTGATTTCTTTCTTTCTTTTTTTTTCTTCCTTACTCTATATTAGTTTGTATTAGTTTTTACCTTTGTTTTTAAAACTTTTAATAAAATTATATTAAAAAAAGAGAAAACATTGATATTTTAGGACCTGACATTGCTAGTGTGCTGTTTTAGAAGGGGCTTTTGTTCATATTGGTAAGTGGCTGCAACCATTTAATCTCAGTTATAGAACATAATTCAGAATTCACAGCTGTGTCAAAATAAACACTGTGACAGCCCCAGCATAAAAAGACTCATAAAGCTTGGGCCAGACAAAAGAATACACAGATGCAGGTGATATTTTACAGCTCCATGAGAAAGCAACAAGTGAAGCAGCAGAAAGACTATATCTTTAGCCAATGTATACTAATTCTACTGAGTAGTTTTGAAAACATATTCAAAAAGTTGTTTGATGTCAGTTTAAAATACATGTATTTTGTTCCAGTGATTGTCTCTGTGTGTGCAGCTACATTTAATATTTTCCAGCTAATGACTTGTCCATATATGACCTGGGATGCAAAAATCATTACAGATACTAGATGGCAGCAAAGATTTAGGTTTTCTATATGGGTGTCCATATTTTTGTAGCCCAGATATGGTAGCTCCAAATATAATGATAATTTTATTTATTTCAACATCAAGCCCATGGAAAATGATAGAAGGCCAGGTTTGCACATGGGAAAATAGGGCAAATTGTCATTCAGATCAGATCATAAGATAATTATAATCATATAACTATAATTAGTCTATGGTTCAAGGTGTCATGTGAAACAAAATATTAGTTTGAATTAACCATGGTCACATGAACACAACAAATATGTCACTAACTATTCATAAAAGTCCCATTGTAGTTATTCCTTCCTGATCTCCTGGATGGAAAAAGAATAAGGGTCCATGGGAATCGTTCTCTCTGTTGATTATTTATTTATTATTCCAATTTATATAGTCACCCATCCCAAGCGTGTGACTGTGGGTGGCTCACAAACAGGTAAAAAATATTTTAAAAATCAAAACAATACAACTTAAAAACAATAAAAGCAATAAAAAACCAGATAACAAAATTCACAGCCGAAGTAATCACATCAGTCAATAACAGTCAGTACATCCGCTGTACTGGCTCTACCACATTCCTGGGTCCCCAAGCCTGTTGGCAAAACTGTTATTTTAAGGGCCTTGTGAAAAGCCAGCAGGTTGGGGCCAATCTGATCCCTGAGAGAATGATGCTCCACAGGGCAGGAACTGTGACAGAGAAGGCCCTCCTCCAGGGTCCTGCCAGGCAACATTCCTTAGCTGATGGAACCCAGAGCATGCCCCTCCTGCTGGACTTGGAACTGGTAGATGTAATTGGAGAGAGACGGTCCCTCAAATATCCTGGTCCCACGCCATGAAGAACTTTATAGGTCATCATTAGCACCTTGAATTGAATCTGGAAGCAAGCTGGCAGCCCATGCAGCTTCCGGAACAGAAGTATAAGATCAGCTGACCTGGAATGCACATAACTGGCTGTGCAGCCACATTCTGTGCCAGCTGAAGCTTCCAAATACTTTTCAAGGGCAGTCCCATGTAGAGGACATTGCAGTAATCCATATGAGATTATATCACTAATGGAATATACCTTGGCATCTCCCTCTAAAAGGACTAAATTTAGATAATGAAAAAAACTTCTGCCTTAAATCCTTGAAAATTGTAGAGCGTTATGAATATCTTGTGCTCCTTCAGATGCTCTAGGACTACAGTTAGTTCCTATTACAGCAACAGAGACTTTTAGTTGGTTCTTTTCCTGTTTGTAGTCTACTGACTGACTTGTAGTACTTCACCCTGTTTGGTTCAACATTCATTGTTTTACGGATTATATGAGCTGCCTTAGGAACTCTATGATACTCCACAGGAGGCTGGATCTATTAATTAACGCCATTAGTTTAATTGAATACATTATTTAATTGATTGGTCTTTATTAATTTATAGTCTCAGCCAGATTCTGTGTGAGATTATTTCAGTTCAGTGTATTAAAAGAAATATTCATTAGAGATAGATAGGTAGATAGATATTTCAGTTAAGGTAACAAAATGGATATAGAAATTCTTTATTTAGAAGATCTTTTCTGTGGGTAACTAAGAGTAATATACATTGCAAAAAACATTCCCACCTACGCTGATTAACTGGTACCAGTTACTGGCTATGTTACTCTGTGTGTGCCTTAGTCCCAGCAGACAATGAAACCAGGCTAATTGTCGTCATTCTGCTTTATACTGTAATTAGTTTCTGATTCTCATTTGGGAGTGAACTGTGAAGGTATTTACATTTTTGGTATAACAAGGAAATTTAATCCAATATTGTGTTTCTTAAAGGCCTCGATTATCTTTTCCAGTTTTAAAATAACAAATATATTTAGATCAAGTTCAAGGTTTTTGTTCATAATTTATGATAAGTTTAGGATATTTCTTTTTAAAAATCCAATTCTGGTTCTGACTTGTGTGAGTGAGGCTTTGTTACAATGGCAACAGTTGCAGGTAATTGCAGGTGTGCTTTGTAATTTCCTACTTGAATCTCTTTCCAGAGATGATCTTCTACCAGAAACCCCTTAAGGTGACATACTGAGATTCTGGCCTATATTATAAGTGATTTTCAGATGCTGATCACCAGGCACAGGTTTAAAGAAAAATTTAGAGTTTTTTTTTTAAAAGAAGTGCAATTTGTAAGCATTGACTTTTATAAACGTAAAATTAAAAATAGCAGCTTTTGGTATATTATTTCATGTTATAGAAAAATTATATATAAATTAATGCTAGTCTGTTATAGAATCTCAGTATTCAAGCTTCAGCTAAAAAAGATGCAGTACATCTAAAATATAGTGTTGTACTATTATACTCCCTCATAATTAGCCTGATTATTCAAGTAGGTCAGTACCCCACTGAGAACTGGAACAATTAAAAAGCTGAGTTGTTTTGCAAATTGGCTGACTCTTTTGATGGTGCATCCCTTCAAACATAAGCTTTCCCTTTTCATCTTAGCTTTATCTATACATGTGTAAAATTCCCTGAGTTATCTTTCTCCTTACAGTCTTGAAGGACATTTTGTACAGCTAGAGAAAGCAGAAAAGATAAAAACATCTTTGTCATGAATCTAGCAGGTAGAGATGCTGGATTTGTTCTTTACATCACAGTCTCTTGATCATTCAACATCTCTGTGATCTGCTTGCTTTGCCCAACCTCACAGTATATAAATAGAAGCATTTATCAATTCTAGAACATAAACATCTTGCAAAACCCACCCCAATTTTGACTGTTAGCTTGCAGAAAGACTATGATTGTTCTTATCCCTCACCACTGCATCTTGGAAAAATTCTCAACATCAGTTAAATGAAAAGTAGGATGGGCTGTAGTACCTTGGAGTTGAGGGGTGGGAAAGAACACGCCTGAATAATGCAAAGGCCCAAGTCACAGTTGAAAAGCAAGTTTCAGGGAAGGGAGATCATTTTATGGATGTGTTTCCCACAGCTTAGATGAACTCCAGAGACCAGAGAGTTGAGAGGTTACCTCGTTTTAGTATCACAACAAGATAGAGCTGACAATGCAAAGAAAGTAGAACCATTCAGTAAAATTGAACATTTTGATATAGTTAATTCAAATAATGAGTAGCAGCAAGACATACTTTATTACTAAATAACAATGGATTGTTCTTTTGGGCTTCTTCAGAATCTAAATGTTTTTGAAGAAAAAGAAAAGCAAAAAGCAAAAGAAGAAATATGGTTCATGTGCTTTTCATTTCCTTTCTATTAAAAGAACTGAAAAGCAGTTAAAAAACAGCAAACAGACTCTTCTAGTGCTTTGGGGACTGGTAAAGATATATTGAAATGGTAGGCAATGTTGGAATGGCTGGAGATCCAATTAGGTTTTAAATTTAATTATTCTTGTCTGTTATTCCAAAGAATCAAGTTTGTATTTTCAGATTATTAAAAGAATGTTCCTCTCTACAACTGTTTTTGCTTCATTACCTTTTATTTGCACTTCACACTTCCAAGAGGGAAAGATCCAATCTGTGTGCCAAAGATCAACCACAATTGCAAGATTCATGCTATATGTGAGTGAAATGTCCATTTTCATTTTAAGTAATGCAAATAATTACTTGCAACTACTAATTTACCTATAGTATGTAAAATAAATGCCTCAAATCTAAAAAAAAAATTATATTAATGTCCCCAGCCTTGACAGAATGGAGAAGCTAAGAACTGCCTGCTATCCTGTCAGATGATCTCCCAGACACACAAGATGTATTTGAGGATGTATTGGACTTCTGGAGATAGAAATGAAGATGATGGCTGGCAAATTAAATTGAGTTTATGTAGCTTTGGTTGCTGAAGAATTGCCTACTCCATATGGACTGAAGATCATCAAAAAGTTGCTGGGTAATGGGAAGGTCAGTGAAGATAGATGAGGACCAAAAAGAAATTAACAGAATTTTTTTTAGAACAATCTAAACAAAGACACAGATTTAAGAACAGTTTGGGACACAAGCAAAACTTTTATTAGAGACTATTTTATTCAACATAAAATTGAATTGAAAAAAAATCACAGAAGGAAAATACAGGCTATTTTGCAGGAGATTAAGAGAAAAGAGGAAGAATTAAAGGAATCGCCAGCAAAGACAAGTATTCATATCAAATTAAACTTCCACAGCAACAGCTATCCACATTAAAAGTAAGAGAAATGGAAACTAAAATGAACTATGCTAGACAAAAGAACTTTGAATTTACAAATAAACCAGGCAAATGGTTAGCTTATAAATTAAGGAAGGAGAAAGAAAAAGCTTCAAGAGAGAGATACAGTTTTAACAAATAATGTGGCTATAAAAAAGCTTTTCATCAGTATTATTCTAATTTGTATAAAGGACAGAATATTTCTCTGGAAAAAATAGGTGACTATTTAAAAGTGCAAAATTTACCACAGCTTACAGATATACAAATACAGAATATGAATGAGCCTGTAACAATAATGGAAGTCTCGGAAGCCACAAACAAAAATTAAGCCAGGAAAAGCACCTGGGCCAGATGGATTACCAGGGTCTTATTATAAATGTTTTGCAGATGAAATTTTACAACCTCTTCAGAATACAATGAATTTTATTTTACAAGGAGATAGGATGCCAGAGTCTTGGAAAGAAGCTAATATTGCACTAATACCTAAAGAAGGACAAGATTTAAACTGAACCAAAAATTACAGACCAAAATCATTACTGAATAATGATTATCAGTTATTTACAATGATTTTGGCAAATAGACTGAAAATAGTTTTACAGACTTCATTCATGAAGACCAATGTGGATTTTTACCTAAAAGACAACTAAAAGATAATATCAGAACAGTATTGGACATTATAGAATATTTGGAACAGCATAATGAAAAACAAGCTGCATTGATTTTTTTTTGGATGCAGAGAAAGCTTTTGACAACCTTAATTGTCCCTTTTTGTTTAAAGTTCTAGAAGATATGGGTTTTGGAGAGAACTTTATAAAATGGGTTAAATAGATATATACACTACAGAAAGCATAAATTATTGTTAAATAATGGAGATTTAACAAAACCATATGAGATTCAAAAAGGAACAAGACAAAGATGTCCATTATCCCCACTTTTGTTTATATTGGTTTTGGAAGTTTTGAACAAAGACATAAGACAAGATGAGGGGATAATGGATGTAAAAATTTTAAAAGACACATACGAATTGAGAGCTTTTGCAGATGATCTGGTGTTGGTGTTGGAAGAGCTGTTGAAAGGGATAGAACTATTAATGAGAAAGTTAAAAGGGTTTGGTGCACTAGCTGGTTTTGAGATTAATAAACAAAAGACAAAGATGTAACAAAAATTTGAAGATACAAGATCAAACAGAGTTGATGAACAAAACAGGTTTCAAGATAGAGAAAAAAGTAAAATACTTGGGTGTTAATTTCACAAATATTTCTTTATGTTGTTTCAGAATAATTATATTAACACATGGAATGAAATTTAAAAAGACATGTTAAGATGGGAGAAACTACAACTGTAATTGTTGGGAATAATTTCTGTGATAAAAGGAATGTTTTGCCTAGGATGTTATTTTTGTTTCAGACAGTACCAATTTTGACTATTAATTGACCATTTAAACAATGGCAGAGAGTTATATCTAAATTTGCGTGGCAAAGCAACAAACCATGAGTTAAATACAAGGTGTTGCAAGATGCCAAAGAAAGAGGAGATTTAGCTTTACCTGATTTGAAATAGTACTTTGCAGCTAGCTGTTTTGTCTAGATTAAAGGGTGGGTGACACTGAGAAACAGAAGTTTATTGCAGTTGGGCATGATTTGAGATTTGGGTGGAATGGCTATTTATGATATGACAAAGTTAAGATTCATGTAGATTTCAAAAATCATTTTATTATGCCATTTTGAGAATTTGGGATAGATACAAAACTATTGTGTCCAAAAATTCCTTTATGGCTATCACCACAAGAAGCATATTATAGAAGAGAAATGGTAACTAAGCAGAAATGGCTAACTTATGGTGACATTTTAGATTTCTACCAGGGAGAATTTAAAATAGAATCAAGAGAACACTTGATATCAGAAAGATACATGTATCAATGGTTTTCGCGTGTACGATTAGTAGAAGGATTTAAAGTTGATAAAAGGACATATGGTTTTGAACATGATAAAACTGTATTTGAAACTGAATTAAGTACTAATGATGAACATCTTATTGCTAAAATGTATAAACTTTTGTTGAGATTTGAAACAGAAGATGAACAAGTTAAAGATTATATGATAAAATGGGCTAAAATGTTGGATATAATATACAAATGGAACAATGGGAAAATATGTGGATAGAAGAGTTGAAATTTACATTATGTTATAATCTTAAAGATAAATTTTATAAAATGATGTATCGATGGTATCTGTCACCAGAAAGATTGTCAAAAATGTACAAAGGGATTTCAAATATATGTTGGAAATGTCAACAAGAAGGTACTTTTTATCGTCTTTAGTGGACATGAAATAAAGCTAAAAATTTTGGTGTCAAATACATCTATTAATTCAGAAGATTTTGAAGATTAATATACAATCAATACCAGAGACATTTCTTTTGATGCTGATGGATAAACAACTGGAAAAATCTCATAGATCTTTGTTTTTATATATGATAACTGCAGTGATACTTTTTTATTCTCAGAGGTGGAAAGACTTGATATTACCTACAATGAAAGAATGAATGGTAAAGTTGATGGAGCTGGCTGAGATGCAAAATTGACATCTTTGATTAGAGAAAAGACATTAACTAATTTTAATGCTAATCGGAAGCCCCTTTTGGACTTTTTGTGGGAAACAGAAAAAAATGAAATTATGATATATGGATTTGATTATTGGTAAAAATTAATAGATTACAGTAAAAAATAAATG
Organism: Python bivittatus; assembly: GCF_059951505.1. Classification (NCBI taxonomy): domain Eukaryota; kingdom Metazoa; phylum Chordata; class Lepidosauria; order Squamata; family Pythonidae; genus Python; species Python bivittatus. The sequence goes on from NW_028277074.1 coordinate 35,501,492, forward strand.
TTAAGTTATAATCCTACAGTATGAGTTTAATGTATGTTTTACTTATATCTGCTGTCAAAGAAGTCGGAAGTCATTCTTTTTTTGTATTTCTGTTTCTTTCTTTATCTTTCTGCACTTCTTCTCTCCTTTCTCTTTATTCTTTCTTTCCTTCTACTCTTTTTCTTGATTATTAGTTCTTGTTAGTTTTTATCTTTCTGTTTTTAAAATGTAATAAAGTTATTATATAAAAAAAGAAAAAGATGGATGAGGACCAGACTTCCAGGGAACATGTTATTTGACTAGAGAGGGAGAAGAGGATGGTGATTGCTATCCGAATCTTCTGGCAGACACTTCCATGATGATCAAGAAGGAATGGAATTCTTATCCTTGTCTTCCTGTCCCAGAAAGCTCATTGGTTGACTAAATAATAACTGCTGCTGGTATAATCAGTTCATTCTCATGCCAGGGACAGAGATTAGACGCATACATCATGCAAAAAATGAGTATATTTAAGCATGGTTTGTTGAATAGTTACAATTTCCTGCATTCACACCACATACTAAGGCAAAGCCAAACAAAACTTATTATGATTGTATGCTCTAATGTCAATGTCTCTGCCTTGCAGCCTAATCTATTTCATCATATTTTCATAAATCTAAAAGAGGATTCCAGAGTTTGTTGGAAGGAAGACAATGTAAGATGTTTTCTTTTTAAAAGGATGAATATTTAGCTTTCAGTATTGAAATGTAATAATGGTGGTGTTGGAAGCTGAGCACAGATAGGAACAAAGCCAGACACAGCCAGATACAGCTAACAAGTGAGTTACAGTGATGGTTGCTAATATACAAGCTTAGTGCACACTGTCTAATTACAGTGATCAGGTGTTTTTCTCTCTCTGTGTATCTGTGTGTGTGTGTATATATATGTAAATATGTACACTAACAGAATTTTAATTAAATGATTCAAAGCTCTACTCCTTTAAAATACAAAATACCTAGCAGCTAATTTCTTCCTTCCTCCCACGCTTACTTAGCTACAGGTTTAGGAATCCTAACAACTTTGCCCACCTGCCTGTAACTATATGTAAGTCTACTATTCTCTCTCCCTCTTACCCAGTTTTCCAGCACATGAACAACCTGCTATTCGTTCTGTTACCATCTACGGTTTTCCTTTCTGCCATCTCTTTGCAGTTTCCTTCTCTGGCTTCAACTACCTCAGGCTTCTTCCTGGTCTCCTCTTCTTCTTGGCCATGGATCGTTCGGTTCCTAACATTCTCAGCTGCTACTTCCTTGTTCCATGTTCTAGCAGCATCTCCCACCAAACCCCTCCCTTCTTTTTTCCACTTGTTCTGGCTTTTTTGAGAACCCATGTGCCAGCTTGCAGATGACTCTAAGGAGTTCAAACTTGTATCCCCTTTTCTCTGTCACTGCCTATGTGCCTAAACTGTGTACATGATGGTCAGGCCACCAAAAAGGAAAAAAACATTGACCTTGATAGTTGCATGTTACATTTGTTGTTGTTTCAGGACAGATCAGAGGTGGCAAAGATGAATTTTTAACAGATTTATTTTATACTGCTTCTGATAACATACAATAGCCACCACAAACCAATTGCAATGCTTCACTACCCACAAGTGTCCATAATATACCAGAAAACTTTACTTCTGAAAAATATTTACAGAATAAAATAGTATTTTGTCTGATAAACATAAGCAGAAGGGAATGGGCATTTAAAATCATTTATTTTCACATGTCTTCTGTTCAACCATCTGGAAATAAATTCTCTCTACTAGAATGACTGATTTTAAAAGCTTTTTTTGCTAGTAACATACAGCTAGATATATAGGGCATGTACAGACCTATTTTAGTGAGATTTCTTATTCTGCTAAACATTCCATTTGTTATTGCAGCTTTTTCACCAACACTTTAGAAAATACTTTGCCTTATTCATTTCAATATAGGTGTTCAGTAAGCAGAGCCTTTGCAGACTGACTCAGTCTTGAGCATCTCCAGATACAGGTAGTCCTCGACTTACGACCACAATTGGGACTAGAACTCCATCGCTAAGTGATGTGGTTGTTAAGTGAGCCATGCCTGATTTTACGACCTTCTTTGCCATGGTCATTAAGTGAATCATGTGGTCATTAAGCAAATCTGGCTTCCCCCATTGACTTTGTTTGTCAGAAGCCCCCTGAGAAGATTGCAAATGGCAATCATGTGACCCTGGGATGCTGTAACCATTGTAAATACATGCCGGTTGCCATGCACCCAAATTTTGAACACATGACTGTGGGGATGCTGTGATGGTTGTAATTGTGAGGACTGGTTGTAAGTCACTTTTTTTCAGCACCACTGTAACTTTGAATGGTCGTTAAACAAATGGTCATAACTTAAGGATTGCTGATATGGCAAGGCGCTATCTGAAACCTTGGAGTCCTTCTGTCAACTATCGTAGACTGATCTTTCCCAATCTGGGTAATATCTTATGGGTCTACAAAGGCTATTCTGAGCAAGAATTCAGTGATTTATATTTCTAACACATCTAGAGGATACCCAGCTGGGAAAAAAATAGTGTAAACAATATTGTGGTAGATAGACAGAAGGGCAGCAAAAGATAGCTTCATAAGGAAACACCAAATCAATGATTGCCAGAGGTCGGGTTAGGAAATATGGGCTCCAAAATCCTGACCACTCCTAGATGGCAGAAAAGAGATACATAAAATCCTAATTCCATGGTCATCTGTATTTCTGTGGTCCTATCCATTTGCCCTTGAAAGATTGAACTGATTTAGTTTGGACTTCCCAACCTCATGCCATACAGTTCTCTTGGCATTATGGTTCCTGAAATTCCCAACCAAGGGCCATGGCGGCTGCACCAGCCTTTTGGGAATGGCCAAGCCAAGAAACAGAAGCAACAGGGATTCTAAGAATGCTTTCTATTGTTGTAGGGGAGAATAACAGAATCTTAAAAACCTGTCAGAATTTCTCTGTTCTATCTTATACCAAACAAAATCAAGATACATTATTTATTTTGAGTTTCTCAGGACTGAGTAGTCCTTCTGATCCCCTAATGATTCATTGCTCCTTCTCTTTCCCAGGGCTAGATCTACAGGCAGGAATTCTGGAGGGCAGGTGAGGAAGGCTGGTCTGGCCTCACTGGCAGCTTATCTTTGGGAAAAGATTAAGCTGCAAGGCTACTTTGATTTGCTCAGTGTTTGCCATCCCTCTCTTCTCTGAGGGTCAGGTTGGTCATGACCATGTTCTTTTTGGACAAGTCTCAATTTATTTGTCTTGTTATAAACACATCAAATTGCCAGGTGCTCATGAGAACTGCAGCATGAATAAGGAAAAAGAAAAAGAAGGAATCAAAAAGGGACCTTTTAAATTGACAGCATAGTCTGCAGCAGAATCATATTTACAGTTTGGTAGCATGGATCACATGAATAGCTCAGCAGAAAACTCATGTTTATGGTATATACAGTGGTACCTCGGGATACGAACTTAATCCGTTCCATGACTCTGGGCGTATCCCGAGTTGGTCGTAACCCGACGCAAATTTCCCCATAGGGTTCAATGTAAATCCGGTTAATCCGTTCTCCCTCCGAATTTGGTCGCACCCCGAAGCAAATTTTCCCATAAGGTTCAATGTAATTACCGTTAATCCATTCTGGCGTCCAAGGACCACGTGTCAGGGGTGGGAAAACAGCCAGGCACCACGCGGCATGGCGGGAAAACGGCCGGGTGTGGCGCGGCGCAGCGCGGCGCGGCGGGAAAACGGCTGCAGACCACGTGTCAGGGGCGGGAAAATGGCCGCGGAGCACATGTCAGGGCAGAAAAATGGCCGTACCCCGAGGCGGAGTTTGCACATCGAGGTAAATTTTTGCGGCCGGAGCTGGTCATAACCGGAAAAGTTTGTTAGTAGAGGCGTTCGTATCCCGAGGTACCACTGTACTTGACTAGTTATGGTAAATATAATTGGTGTTGTCAGACTCAGATAACTTAATTTTGTCTTGCTGTGACTTTGAAGGAGAAGGATAGATTAAAGTATTTTCTAATTTTGTTGCTTGGTCATTAAGCTTTTATTTATTACTTGTAAGAACTTTCAAATGCAAAACTGAACTATAGCTGATCCTCTGTCCCTAATAGGTCTTGAAAGATTAATTTCTGTTCATGAGCTTTGAAAAGCCACAAAGGGTTTTTTTTTCCCCAGTTGAAATATGCTATACCAGCAATATCAACACCTAAGGTCATTTCCTATAACTTTCTAAGAAGAAATTTATCAAGTGCTCTGTTAACAGCAACTTATTTACATCTCTAGTATTATTTTTAAAAATATGTACGTCTATCAATATTTTATGATCATCTACATTTATACCCTTTAGTGGAAAGCATATATAAATAATAAGCAAAACCATGAACAACATTTATATCTCTCATGGCCGTTAAAGAATTTATTTCTACACAGAACATTTTGTTTGCTTGTTTATTAAGTCCCAGCTAATGTACCAGTGTACAGATAATCCCTGGGCTAAGAATGCCCAGTTTATGGAGGAACCATAGTTAAGAACAGAGCCTATTGTAGCAAAATTCGAGTTAAATACACAATGATTCCAGTTAAATGCACAATGTTTTTTGTTCATTACACAATACTACTTATACAGTATTATACAATAATACTGTTCTGGCTTGCATACAAATTTGACTTAAGGACAGACCTTGGGAATGGAACTCTTTCTTAAACTGGGGACTTCCTGTACCGTGGGAATGTCTGTCACAATTTAGCTTCTTAATGCAAGGCAATATGAACAACTGTATTCTGTTTTTAATTTTATCCCTGATTTATTTCCTATGTTATAGAACTATGGCAGACAGATGTTTTCTGCTCCCATCTTACTTTGTTGTGATTCTTGAAGTTCTCCAGCAAAGTTGTGAAGAAATGAATAAGAAACAGATGCTTTAATTAGAAACAACAATTAAGGTGGCAAATTTTCTACAACATTTGGTGCACATTTCATCAAAACTCTGAGCTATGTATTTTAATCAAGATAAATTTGTACTAGCATGTGAAGAGACAGATTTTTTATTATGTGCAATCATAAATCTCATGGAAGGATAACAAAGTGGAAGAAAAGGCATTCAGGAAAACAAGCATTTTGAAAAGAGACTGTGAATTAATTTCTTGACATAACAGTTGCAGAGCCCAGTGGGATGTTAATGTATATGCTATTCCTTTGGCATATAATGTGAGTCTGTTTAATCTTTCATAATTAATCGTCATAAAAAATGAGTTAGAAGGAGAAGAAAGGAGAAATAATGCTCATCAATCTTGCAGGGTAGAATATCATGCAGCTTCCTTCTAACAAGTAGAAATATTATCTATTTGTTCTCATTTATCCTCTCCTCAGTTGCTGGGTTCAACAATTTCAGTACATACTATAACAGCAATCTGGCTGCTCTCAAAATGAATCTGTTCTCAAATAAATAAATAAATAAATAAATAAATAAATAAATAAATAAAATTTTCTATTTGAGTACTACTTGAGTAATGTAATTTTGTGTGTGTGTGTACAGACTACTACATTTATCCATCTCTTAAAACTTGAGAAATTTGCTGCATATTGTTAATGCACAGTCCTTAATGGATAAGTAGGATTCAACCAGAGACAGCTTGCTAACATTTGCAGGTGGAGGCTTTTTATATTTTATTAACAGTTAATAATAGTTACAGTTCACTTAATGCTACTTCCATTACTAAAGCTTTTGTCAGTATCACTCTCTTCCCTCAATAGTCACCCTATTCTTTCCTATTCAGAGCTGTAGGGAAAATTACTTCTAGACAAGCCACAATGGTGGCATCAGTAGCTAGGATAGCCTTAAAAATAGTGGTACAAAGACGGAAGACCTTTGCAAATCCAAGGAGGGAAAGAATCCATAGGTTGGCTCACCAGTAACACTTAGTTAAAAATATAATTGTAAAGATGATTGCATAAGTGATGTGATTGAATGATTATGATCCATCAAGTTGGTGTTGACTCCAGGAGGCTCTGTTCCCAACCTGGTCCTTCAGGTCTTCCAATGGTGCACCCATTGGTGCTACCCATCTTGGTGCTGGTCATCTGCTTCTCTCTTTCCTTCTACCTTTCCCAGCATTAAAGACTTCTCCAGAGAGCTAGATCTTAGCATAAATGTAGGACAATTTCAGTCTGGTGGGGTTATGATGTCTTTTCATAAATATGTTAATCTTTAACTGCCTATACTGCAAGAAGATTGCCAACCAGTGGAGAAGCTTTTCTTCATAAAGAATAAAAGTCAGACACACAGAGCAGGACAGCAAGCTTCACCATGGGTAGATCTGACCCCCTGCATTTGGTGCCCATCCATTAGGTGTTATACCACTGTTGCCACCATCGTGAGAAGATGCACAATGAGAAGATGAATACTCCTTGTGTGTAAACAATACTAAATCTATAAAATCTATTCCAAAGTAGAACCTGCTCCCTCTTTTCTGGGGGGTAATAAATCTTGTTTATATAACATTCTTTCTGGATTCAGATCTGAATTTGAAGGCTTTTTGTTTGTTAGATATTTTCTCTACAAGTTCTGCAGCCCCTCCTATACACCACCAAAACGGATAAGGCAGGAATTTGTGATTAATCTTTGTCATGGCTAGAAATTTCAATGTGTTTTTTGAACAGGTAACTAATTATAGCAAATTAAGTCTGTGTTCTTGACCACAGCCCCCTGGTGAGGGCTACTAAACAGAAAGTCCATGTGTAGTAGCAATGTACTTTAGATAATCATATATTGGGACAATTTGCCTGCACGCTTCCTAAACATGTCTTATGTATAATGTTGGAGACTGAATATTGAATCAGGTACATCCTGAGCAATGAATATGGGCATCACAAAGAATCTCACCAAACAAGGCAACGTTTGCTGCAACATACACAGAAATGCTATCACGAATGCATGAACATAAACTTCAGCTTTGAAAAAGCAAACACAGATAATCTTTCCCAAAATATATATGTCAAAGTCTGTTTTCAATAATACATTCTGTATCCATTTCATGAAGGTTATAATTTCTATGTCTTGAATTTTTCTATCAGACAGTGGTACATGTCAAGATGATTCTCTCCTGGACTGCAAACTGTCTGACAGCCATGTGCTTTTATATAACTTTGTGTAAGAGGCTGATTTTAGTTAACAAAGCATGTGTGCTACTGAGATGAACATGGAATTTTATGAGTACTTTCTCTCATTTTAAAATACTTTGAAGTTGCCACTTCAGACAAATTCAAAATTTCTGACCACACAATGGGAACAGTAATAGTGTGAAGGATTCCTAATTCTGTTCAAGAAATTGAGCAGGATGTTGCTAAAACAGTATGCTAGCTCTGCTCCATCTGTCTAGAAAAAATACTATTATTAAAAAAAACTTAGCAGTAGGATCTATGCTACAAATGTGTCCTCTAGACTATAGTTTATAAGACATTAACCTTTATCCTATTTTGGACACATTATGCAAAGACCCAGCTCTCTGTAAAACTCTCTAATGATGGGAAAGATGAAAGAAAAGAGAAGAAAAGGACAACCACCAACAAGGTGGATGGACTCAGTTACAATGCCAATGAGTGCACCACTGGGAAACCTGAAAGAACAGGTTAAGAATAGATCATCATGGAGAAAATCTATCTATGTGGTTGCTAGGAGTTGAAAATGACTTGATGGTACATAATCAATCAATCAATCAATCAATCTTTTTAGTTTAGTTAAGACTTTTTAAAAAGGATGTTGACATGGCTTTAGTAAATTCAGTACGGCAATCCCTGCATTCAAATTTACAGGATCTCTGTGGTATTCAGGGACATTTTTGGAAATAATTCTAGGGTCTGGTGCTTTGTTTTACAGGATTCTAATTTCATTTTTAATTTTGTTTAAATTTAAAAGTATTTATTTTAAAAATAGGGATTTGCAGTCGCTAGAGATAACCATTACATAAACATATTGCAGCCCTGCCTCCCAAGTCCATCAAGTGACCTGCCAAGTATAGATTAATTCAGAAGGGCAAGAGGAAGAAGGCTGGTGTTTAAACCCTAGGGCAGAGATATATATTGCTGAGACCTTTGCAGTGAAGTGGGGAATCAACTGTTCTTCTCTAGGCTTCATTCTTATCTGCAATAAAGATTCTAATCTAGTCATGTCTGGAAGTCTTTTTCCAAGCCTAGCTGAAAGCTGAATTACGGGTTAAATGTCTGGAGAGCTGTGATTTATCACTGACCCTGGGTGTGAAGCCTGACAAATATCATATATTTCAGGTTATAAACTTGATATACACTTTTTTAAAAATCATGCACTGCAACATCTGAAACTGTAGAGTGCTGCTAAAGGGTTTAGGACCATATTGCCAAATCCAAACTGTTTATATCCATTTTCTTTATAGTAAACACTGAAACTACAATATCATTTCAGACTAAATAGCCCAATATAATACATAAAGCGTTGAGTTTCACTGAAATGAGCTTTTTAATCCCGTCATTTACTCTCCTCCTTGTAGCCATTTCCCCTTTGTACCACTTCTTGCCAGTTTTGACAAACCTAAAAATCAAGATAGATGGTTCTCTGAGTACCCTCAGGCATAAACAAATATGGATTGAGCATCACAAATGAACTATTGGGAATGTGAAGAATGTGTGTTGAATGTAGTTAGTCTCTTAATGCAGGCAAGCACAGACTGGATTGCTGTTTTTGTCTCCTCATTTTGCAGGGAAATAATAAGAGTGGAGAGAGCTACAGTACATATGCAGATAAAAGCTAAGGGCTGTACTAACTTTGCTGAAATAAGCAGCAGAGATATATGGCCAATTCCTTATCCTGCTTCTATTGCTTTCATTTCAAATCATTGCGATCATCTGGCTTTCCTTTAAATTAAGTCTAGCAGATTTTATATACCAATCAATGTTGGAATAAGAGGGAAAATACTTTAACTCTAGTACAGCTTAAACCTGTTCTATTTGTGGGTTTGGGGCCAGATGAAGACAGTATGTTAGGGACACAGCAGGAAAAAAAAGATGTTGCAAGGGAATTTTGACTACTACAGTCACCCGTAGCTCTAGCATCCTCTCACATACAAACCAAACAGACACATTATTCTTTTTAGCTGATAAGTAGGAAGCTGAGTGTAAAGACAGATAACCTAGGTTCTCTCAGCCTTTTCATAGGCAATATTTTCTGATAGGAAATGGGGCTATTGTTGAGCGGGCAAGAATGAAGAAACAGGCAGAAATTTAAAACCAAATTTCTGGGAAACAGAGAAGGAGAGATAGAGGTGTAATGGCTGGCAAACCAAGACATATACAGACAACATTGGCTGTCGAAGGTTTGAGCAGAGGTTAGGAAAAGACTCTCAGAGGCAGAACAGTGAAGCCTGAGACAAGACCCACTGAAGAAAAGGGACTGTGGTGGGACAACATTTCAACAGATAGCTTTCATGAAAGTCAAAAGAGAGCTCCAGGAGAGCATAACTACCAGCTGGTGAGAGAAAGAATGCTAGTTAGCATAGCATCCCCTTCCTTATTTCTAAATAGGAAGAAGGGAGAGAGCATAGATGTAACAATACTCATGTCTAGCCAACACTCTAGAGCAGTGTTCCTCGAAGTCCACCTATCTTATAATTGCTGAGGTTGAGAAAAACTGCTGTAGACCTTAGAGCTGGAAACTTTCTTTTCCAATGGAGAATGAACTCACTTTCAAATTCCTGGGTGGTGACATTTAAATCAGGCTCCTGAAGAATGCTTTATATATTGGTGTGAGATGCAGGAGAGCAAGGAGAAAGTAATACTGTCTAAAACTGAAACTAAAGGGTTATGTTGCTTTGTTTGCTAAGTAAAAAGAGAAAGACATTCACAAAGAGTATTCAATGTACCTTGTCTTAGATCAAAATCCCAAGAACCCACAAAAGGCCCTGATAAGCAGGTTTGTGTAACAATTTGATGCAAGAGGAAAGGGCATCTAATCACGAGCAGGGAAATGGCTCTAGGCTGCTCTTAGCCATTTATTCCCCATGCAGATTTTGACCTCCTACTTTGCAATTAATGCAAAAGAATGCAGATCAGGGCCTTATAACAAGGTATACCATTGACTGAATGAACATAGAACTCTCTTGACTTTCTCGAATTTCAGACAAGAATCTGCCTGGGTCTTTTTGCATGTTAATAGATCCATTACCAAAAATGTGTAGCTTCTATCCTAGTACAAATGATTCTGTTTTGGCTTCCCTTTAAAGTCACTTTAGATTTTTCCTCTCTGACTGCACCTCTATTTCAGTGCTACTCTTCCTCTCACTCATTTCTTGGGTAGTCAAGGGGTTTCCAAATATTCCTCAATTGTTGGTGAGCAGCACCTGAGTGAGATGCTGTAGAAGCAAGAGAAGTCTGGAGAATGAACCCAAGATAAGAGTGGAAGTTATTTAGAGTTTTCAATATTGATACTATAATCTCAGAAATATTAATACACGTAGGATTTTTAAAATCTCAACTATATTTATATGATGGCTGGTGTGGGTCTTCTGGGCTGTGTGGCCGTGGTCTTGAAGTTTTGTTTCCTAACGTTTCGCCAGCACCTGTGACCGGCATCTTCAGAGTGCAGGAGCACAGACAGGAGCAGTTCTCTCTGTGCCCAGCAACTGCTCCTGTCTATGCTCCTGCACTCTGAAGATGCCGGTCACAGGTGCTGGCGAAACGTTAGGAAACAAAACTTCAAGACCACGGCCACACAGCCCGGAAGACCCACACCAGCCATCGTATGCCGGCCGTGAAAGCCTTCGACAATACATATATTTATATGGTTTATTCACTCATATTATTTTAAAAAGTCCATACTTCAGGCATAGCTAGATCACCATGTTGAAGTACAATGCACCAGTCCTTGACCTAGCAGAAAAAATATGCCAGTGTAAAATGGTCTGGCCTGAGAGCCGGACCCTATTCTACCTTAGTAATGAGAATAGTGTGTAGTGTTGCCCTTAGAGTTTCACTGCGGGACAAGCTAAAGAAAGTGATGAGTGGATTACCCTCTCACTTTGTTTCCCCTCTCTCTAAGCATCGTCTGCTGGCAGAAAAAACAATCACCAGTTGCTTTCCTTAACATATGGTGGGGTGGAGTTTTTTGAATGGCAGTTTAGCCACATGTCAAATTGCCCTACTAACAGCAGGCACAGAAGTTTAGTTCTCTTCCAAAAGCACACCACACCATGCTGAGAAATAGCCTGACTGATGGGTCACAGGTCCAGAGGAGGTGTTGTGAAGAGCACTGGGTACTATCTCCAAGTTCATGCCTGGATGAGAGCACCCAAGTGGGAATGGAGCATCAATAACAAGTGATCTTAATCCTTGCAAGGGAATGGTGCTGCTGAATTGAATAGTCATGGCTAGAAGCATCAGGAAATGGCCTATGAAATAGGCACAATTGTGTAGTCACTGGATCAAATTAATAAAACCAATAAAAAATTGGCCACATGAAATGCCTTGTTAGCAGAAGCTACAGACAATCTGTAATGGGCTTATTGGTGATGGAACCAGCAATACAACCAGCTCTCTTTCATAATTTAAACCAATCTTCTGGAATTGGAGGGGGAGCTTGCCCATAGCTGTCTAAAGTAGCCAGATGGAGCTGGACAGATCCCAGCCCCTGATCACATCACTACCACCTCATTGAAAAAGCATGCTATATGGCTACATTGCATCCATGGCAAAAGCTGTGACAGGAGGACTTTAAAACTGGAACTGGAAAAGATCTCAGGTAGCTTCAGCCATAGGCTGGGGATGAGGAGAAGGCAGTGTCATGAGGACAAGTCACAAACAGTGGTTATCAGGACATATTTATGCTGCAGTTAGGGGAATTTGAGGATAAGCTCTTTATTATCTTTATCCATGGTGGTTCTTGTGCTCTTCCTAAGGTCCTTCCCCACTGCTATACTGAAGTGTTTGTACCCATCCTTGAGTTGCCAGAAAATTATACTGGCACGAAATTGCCTGTTTCCGCTGCTAATCCCCATCTTGTTTCTATTGCCTCTGTTTCTAGATACTGCCTGTCAGCTGACTTCCTTCCAAGGTAATGAAAGGAAGGCTAGCAGATTTTCCACAATTTAAGGCTGTCCTTGGACAGAGTAAGCAGGAAAATATTTAACACCAGTACTGTATAACTAAGGATGACTTAATTCTGACTCACATATGGGCTGTGAATGAGATGAACACAGCATGGGGACACAGCAGAAAAAAAGCAGGTTTGTACCATGATTAACTGCAGGTGACAAAAGAGTCTAAGGATTCTTCAGTCTTATACTTGAGAAGATTTAACATCATGAGTAGCAAGGAGGCATTAAGAAAATATTTCCAGATGCTTTTAATGCTAAACTTCTATGCAACTTAAGAAGTGTAGCTGTGAGCAATCTAAGCACACAGAGTAATTTTTATAGAGATAACCATTTTAACATTTTTTTTAATCATCTTTGGAATGCTTTTAAAAGTAAAAAGTGGGAGAAAATAAAATAAATTACTGCTAAAGCATGTATATTGTGATTAAAAAGTAAAGCAGTGAAGTAACAGTTAAATTTTAAAAAGATCATAGTACATGTATCAGTGTAATATTAAAAATGCAATAAGCACATTTTCAGTCGCACTCATTTCAGCAAAATTATTCATTCATTCATCTGATTTTTTTTATCTGCTCCAATTGAGAAACTCCCATGGGTTACAATCATACCATTAAAGCATCATTTGTACAATATAAACAAATATAAAAAATATAAAAGGTAAAATCGTAAAGTAAAAATTTTAAAACTAATCAATCAGGATAGCAGAATGTTGGCATAGTTGATGCTCAGACACTCAGCTTCCACAGGACACAATAAATCTCAGCATTGATATATTCACTAAATTTAGTAAATTTGCATCCTGATCTCTTCAAAGAATTTTGTAGAATAGCCAGTGGTGTCTGCAGGAGGGGGAAGAGGGGATTGATTAGCATCAACAATGCCATGATGAAAGCCTTGCCTCTATTCTGTGTGTGCCATGATGTCTCACACATGCCCCAAGGGTTGGATTTTGTAGTGCAATATCTGCTTTCATCATTCTGATGTAAGTGATGAGTTTCTGTGGATGCCCCTAGCAGTATCCCAAAGTCTTTGGAATGTGTTCCAGGGTTGCTTGGGAATGCTGTCAATATGAGAAAGTTTTCCTGAAGAAAACTGAAAAGCCACAGTGCCACTGTTTTGAAGGGTTTGGGGTGCAACTGCATCAGTTTTTAAAGCAAAAAACTTCCCCCGTTTCCTTCCTCATTTCTTGATGTAATTTAAACATCAGTTGAGATCTGTTATTTTAAAAGATGGGTCTTCATGGAATTCTACTGTTTCAGGGCCCACTGACTTTAGGATATTGCCATCTGTCTGAAATGACAATGGAGGGAAATTCACATTCACAGTAAGGAAAACAAAACCCAGCAGATATATATTTTACAAGGTAGCTATAGCAGATGATAGCTAGATAGATGATATATATATATAGAGAGAGATCTCCAGTAAATAATTCACTGAGTGAGGTGAACACATGGTGTTTGACATAATTCTCAGCTACAAATCTTGCTAGTAGGATCCTGTCTGTCCCCCCCATAATAAGCTACTTGCAAAAACTGTGCACTCTTGGATGTTTCAAGTATGTATATTAATTTATCTTCTTCCTATTAAAGTATGATTCTTAATCTAACGTATAAGATTTGCTGTGCTTGATTAATGCTGTTTAACGAGTAACAGTCTTTACTGCCTTGTGCTGGTAAAAATATGATTTTGGTTTTCAAATATACCTTAAGTTGATTAGATAATTATTACACTTCCAAGATTGAAAATGTTTTATTTTCCAGTGATCTGCTTACAATGAAATTGATTTCTGATCAAATTACACTTGTTAGAACCCTTTACATATAATATATCAAGTTATATCTTGATGGTGGATGTTATGTCATCTTTGTTCCAATTATTTGTATCTTTTCCAACATTGGATTCTCATATCATAATAAGCTGTGCTTTAAGCAGCTTTATACACAATACTAAATCGTAACACCTAGTTTACAAACCACAGTGATTCAATTCACATATCACACCATATTTGGCTTAGTGAAAAGTGTGAATTCAAATAAATATATTTATATTACACATAGAGACACAAACACACATTCTCTTGTATTTTTGTGATAAATACATGTTAGGTTTGATCCAAGTGAACTTCATTTGACCAATAAATTGCTTTTAAGTTAAATCTAATGTTTTCCCTGTTCTCCCAGTATTGTACCTACAAACAGTTTATATAATGGGTAAATGCCTACATAGCAGTTTGAATGATGCTGCAGATGCAAAGGATGTAAAAGGAGCACTGAACATCATCCAGACAAAGTCAAACATATTAAATTCCACCAATTGCAATGAGAGCAGTTTAAGTACGTGCATAACTTTCCCATTAAACTAAATTGCCTGGTCTTGAAAAGAATGGATGTTCTTGCTATCAAGTTTAAATGGTTTTTCCAGAAGATAAAATGGAGTGAGATTCAGAGAATGAAACAGAAAGCTCGTGTCTCTGTTCAATATCAGTGCATAAAGGGGGAAAATGCAGTCCTATTATCCTATTGGGACTAAAGCCAAACCAGTGAATGGTAGAGTACTGGATCAGATATTTCCTGAGCACTAATTGAAAATACATCAGCAGGGAAGCAGCTATTAGTTAAAAGAGAAACTTTATAGAGGCTTCTTGTGCTACATGTGAGATCTGTGCTTGGTAAATCTGGCCCGGAGAATTTTTTTTTTTTTTAACCTTTAATATCAAACTACAAACAAGCATTTAATACAGTAATTCATTTTTACCAAAAGTGCTAGATTTTAATCATAACTGCTGATAATCCTCTGCCCTGTCATCCCTGAAACTGTCTTGTGACTTTTGTAGGGGACTTAGCAGGAAAAAAAAACATACTTCAGAATTTTAAGAGCAGTATTTTCAGCAAGTGCAAATTATTACGTTTCCTTGCAAACTTAATAATGTAACAGGGATCAAGTAACAGCAACTTAGTAGAACTAAGTAGACTTGAAGGGTTTGCAATATACAGCAGACTCTAGGAACATAGTAATTTAACTTGCTGAAGCCAAATCAGATAGTAATTTGTACATATAATAATCTGCTTCTCATTTTTGTTTTAGTCTAAAATTAATCGATTATTGGAGATAAAGTATTTCTATTTAGTCATTTATTGATTGAGTTAATATACCATGATGGCAATTTAAAAAACCATTCAATAGTAAAATGCATGCATATTTGTGTGGAAGGTGGTATACAAATTGGGACAGTTAATAGATAAAGCAGTTAAATATTTAAAAAGGAATTGTGAGGAAAACACTTTTGCAAAGCCATAAACCAAGCTGTAACTTGGCATTCCTTAGGTTTAAATGAAATCGAATGCAAAAGCAATGGCTGGATTGCTGTCCTGTTAATGTTCTCAAATAGAGCTTGTATGGCTTTCTCCAAGGGAGTTCCCCTATGTTAAGGCCTACACTAATTTCATATGTCTCTTTTGCTACTGCATAAATCTTCAAGTAAAAGTTCTATGTTGTAGTGCTACCACATTATTTGAACTTTCTGGCACCTGTTTTCTAGCCTACTTTGTTTATACTTCACATACCTCAACTTCTTGGAGAATATGGAAGAAGACTTATAGCAGAAAAGGAAATAATCAAAGTTATTCTGTTCCAGAATTCAGTCAAGTAATTCATGTAATAGGTAGAGTTATTGGCAAATTATTATCTCAGAATAGTTTAGAATCTAACTGAATTCTCAGTGCCAAGTAATTCTCAACATTGGTTTGTTTGGTTTAATATTCAGAGATGCAGCAATTCATGTTTATAATCTGAGTATTACTTTTATAATTGTACTTCAGAATTTAAATGAAACTAGAAAAAAACAAAAATTCCACAGAAATTGAGGCATGATCAATTAATAAGACTTCATATTAATAAGACTCGTTAGATTACAGTTTCCCTTCTTCCTTGTGAATAGAGGGTAGATATGAGATGACCACAGACCTCATATCATCTGGAAGGTTTACAGCATTCAGAAGTTTCAGGGAAAGGCTAAATCAGCTTTCAGTTTCCTCAGGAATCTTAAAAAGTAGTTATCAAATCTGCTCTATTACAAATATACAAAGAGAATGATGTGCAGAGAAATGTATTATCCTTATTGATTCTCCAGAGATACCTCATCTCAGAGTACTCCCCCCTGCTCTCTCCCCTCCCCACCTCATACACAAAATGCAAAATCATGGTCATTTTAGATCAGTGGAATACACACAAATTCATTAGTAATTCATTTTAGCATACTCTAATCTGAAGGAGTTCTGGCTCAGATTATGTGTAGTTTAAGTGGTTTGAAACTTTCCCTTGGCCAGGGGTGTCTGCAGAGGAAAAGAATAATTAAGTTGCCTCCTGCGGCAACATAATCAAGGCCTCGCCACTTTTTAACATGTATTGTGAAGCACTCAAAAAGTAGTGCAGCTTCATCACATGGTCATGGCCCACATCTTGATTTTTTACCATTCGTGTGGATATTTCTGCCCTTTACATAAAGAAAACCTGTTCATCCAACTATGAACAATGCTTATGGGCCTTAATACTAGCCTTAGTGTCCTAGTAAGGTGTAATAAAATATTCAGACTACCGTTCAATTCTTTTCTGGGTCTGTGGAGAGTCTTAAGATCAGCTCTCACCTTTATCTTGTAATGTGATCACTTTCAGATTTTACCTGCTAACGTTCAGAACATCCTCTACACATAATGTAAAACTATCAGTTTCTTCTAAGGAAAAAACAAACCACCCTTGGTAACTGGTAAGGAAATTTTCATAAGAAAAAGTAGAATGACCACTCATAAAAATATCCAATGCAGATAGTTCTTACTTACCAACTGCCTTGTTCAGCGACAGTTTGAAGTTATGACGCACTGAAAAAGTAGATTTATGACCCAATCTCAAATTTGTGGCCATCACAGCATCCCTGCAGTCACATGATAGCAATTTGGATACTTCACAACCAGTGTGCATTTACAACAGTAGCAGCATCCCAAAGTCACGTGATCACCATTTACAAACTTCACAGCCGGATAAGCTATTGTTGAGTTCACATATCAGATCAAAATATAGTTTGATTTAACAGTGGTTTGTCAAACATGTTATAATAACCTAGTCTGCACATAACATGATAAATAATGGTTTATGAGCCACAGTGGTTGACACATTCCTTTAAGCCAAGATAATACAAACTGAATGTTCATGGGAACCCAACCAATGTCTGTGGAGACTTCCTTTATATATTTTATTCTTACTTTTGGATGTTTTTTCAACAGAAATTGGGGATGGGAGGGAAAGTTGCATGTTGGTTTCGAAGTCTGGAAATCTGTTCTCTTGGCGGCTCACTGGACAGGATTCACCACCCACAATCCCCAAAATAAATATTTGTAAAACATAATATATCTGAAGAGAATGTTCTATTCCAATGAAATCAGAAGTTTATATCTAAGAATATAATCTGGAGAATATTTTAGTGCAACCTTTTCTAAAATGGTGGTAGTAAGTAAAAGTAAGTAAAATAATTACTTCTGCATTGTTTTCTGAAGAGATGCACCATTTTGAATTATTGGTTTGTTGCTATTGTGGTTCAATAGCTGTTGGTTATTGTTTTGAAATGTTCCTAATATTAATTTACTGCAAAGGAGTGAGTCATGTCTTAATGTTGAAAAAATATTTCCATTGGGACACTTTCTGGTGCAGAAGTTATTAAATGTATTAATCCTGCAGGACAATGATGTGCTCTTGATTCTGCTTATTTTAGGAAGAAAATCAGATCCTGTTTCAAAGGATTAACTTTCTACTACAAAGCATTAGCTGGGCTTTGTTACATAAACAAAAGCATAACCCCTGTGGGGTTGGAACAGCATAACCCCTGTGATTTCAGTTGGTCCCAACCCTGTCGGCCTTCCATAGGGCCTTGAAAACCTTGTTATTCCCACAAGTATTGTCCTGCAATAGGTTTAGGTTGGAATATATTGTGACTTAGCCTCAGGCATTGGGTATTGTAGTGTGTCCTTGCGTTCATTTGTTACTAGTTACTTTGTTTTTATCTTTTTAATCCTATGTTACCAGTGCAAAGGCATTATTCACAAGTTAGGCAACCATACAAATCATTTAACAATAAATAAACAAGGAAATCTTTATTGGAAGGCTCATTGTCACTTATGCTGGTATAAACCAAGTACAGTGAAGAACATTATTTCCACTATGGCAAGTTTCAACTCTATCTAACAGTTAGTAATTTGGCAAAGGGGAGAGATGTTTAGCATACCACAGAATCTATTCCCAAGGCTCAAAGCATGGAGCCAGCAAAGTTCCATGGTTGAGAGTGATTGAACTTGGATTTTCCCAGTTGTAGTTCAAATTCCTAACTACTGCATCTGTTGACAAAAAGAACGTAATTCTAATGGCTGCATAATCTCTCACTTTAACTGACTTTATCCAGTATTGTTAAGGGCTGTGCAAAATTCCTGATGGGAGATTTAATTCAATGGTGAGTCATTATTTTCTGGATTTTAATTATTAGTTTGTATTTTTAAAATTCTCCTTGTATCTCTTCACCCTGCATCCAGTCCTCTCTGGTCCTTAATTGTGAAAAAACTGAAAAATATATCCTTTAGTCACCAAGAAGCAGCCAATCTCTGTTTTATGAGGTGGCAGGTTAGGCATTATCAAGTGTCAAAGAAATATTCAGTAGTGACACAGTTTGTAGACTCTGCTTGTTTTCTAAGAGCAATAAATCATTCCTAGACAGACCTCTATCCTTCATAACCATCCTCCCTTGGGTGGTCCTAGACCTTCTGTTTCTGAACTGACCTTTAACTATTACTCAGAATGGCAATAATCAGCTCCACACTCATTCAATGTAGTCTGCTAAGCCAGAATGATTTTTTTCCCCTGGAACCTGATTTGGTAGGTAGAAGTGGAACAGGGTATTGGGATGGACAAAGAAATTGGGTAGAATAAACAGAAGTATAGAAAAGATGTGAAATAAGTACAGCTGAGATAGTATTGTGGGTGCCAAGATCCTTGGTTACTAAATTAATATTGTCAACAGGTACAGCAATCAAGATCTGGTGCATCTTATACATTTCTACTATCCAAGTCAATTTTGTATGAGAAGAAGCTCAAAGGCTTGATTTATCAAGTTACCACCCTTCTTTATTTGCTGCTCTAAATTTGACACCAGGCCCATTTGCCTTTGGATCACAATTTTCCTTCTCTGAAACTAGAAGCCCAGCTGTTGCCTATTCTGAATTTTCTAAGGCCTGACACGTAATGATTTATATATATTACAAGTGAACTCCCACTTTTCAAAAATGTGTACCTATATTTACAAGAAAGCATATGCAAAATTTATTGAAATGTTCAAATGTTTCAATTTTGCATTCAACCAAACTAATACAATCAAACTGAGTTAAATAATTACCAAACTTCACATTCCAGCCACCTAAACATTTACTCTTACCACACTATTAGTCTTACCAAATGTGCATTTATTTTAAGATGGGGAAATATAGTAATGTAGCAAGCAGACAGTTTGAAAGCATAAAATACTGCTTTCTGAATAAATATTCAACTCTTAATAGCAGTCAGATTCTTTTTTCAAATACATCATTTTCTGAATTTTATCTTGTGCAATTTTATGCATCACAAAGCAATGAAAGAGTTCTGACAGGGTATGTATTGTAGATAGAGCCATGTGTCAATGGCAGACTGATGTACAGACTGAGAAATGAGACTTTAAACATTTTCTTTGGCTATTTACAATCAAATGAAAAATGCTATAATTCTGCTTAAAGTATGTTTACTGAAAAGCACTTCATCATCTGAAGTGCAAAAAATCCAGAATGAATACCATCTGAAGACAGAAGAAATGAAGATCTATGAGGATAAAGTGCTAGGAAAGGTCACAACTTTGTTTTTAGAATAATCAAAAGAGTTGACATTGTGTTCTCTGAGATGAGAAGATTAATTAAAAAGAAGCCAGAACTGAGAAATCCCCTTAGACTATTTAAGATGGGGCACACTTTATCTCAAACCAAAGTATGTTAATTTGACCTTAGTATGTTGTGTGAAACCAGCCCACTTAGACAATTCAACAAAGCTTAGTTAAAGCAAACCATGCTTTAGCATAATGTGCTAATCCATGCCTATTTAAACCATTAGTAATGGCAGTTCAAATAAACCAGGACCTCAAGAAAAAAAATTCCAGAAGAATAGTAATACGTAGAATAAAAAAAACTATAAAATATAATCTTTAAAATGGGAAAATATGCTTGCATGAAAGACACACACACACGTGTCAAATATATATCAGTAAATAAAACAAGGCGGTGTGAAGGGAGTGAACAGTATGATGCCACAAATACTAAAATTGTAATCAGTTCTATATATCTCACTGATGTTTCCTTCTTAATAAACATGTGCATGGTAGCACCAATGTGACCCAGTAATTAAGATATTGGACTGGAGCAGAGAGATTAAGGTTCAACTCGACCACAGAATTTAGGGGTGATTTTGGGGCATTCACTCTCAATAAAATCAATCTCACTTTTGTTGTGGGAATAAACCAGGGGAAACTCCCATGTATGCTGCCCTGATCTTCCAAAGAAAAGAGGGGTTACAAATACAACAAATACAATAAGTAAATATTGAACTGTACAACTAACAAGTAAAAATAACTTTTTTAGCTAGACATAAAACAGAAACCCAGCTAGCAGAGTTGTTAAAGTATTACAAGACAGAGAAGTAAAAGTGAAACTAACCTAATGCCACATCTGGAGAAAGTTATGCTTTTTTTTTTCCATAACAGAAAGTCAGCAAATGCCTATAACTGAACTACTTTTTTCCAAACAGGCCCTGGGCCAACTAAGACAGTTGTGATTCTAAGGTAACTTGACAGATTAAAAATTAACACATCATCAAATGTATAAACAATATACATTGTTTATATTTTTACTACAGTTACACTTTCCATGGCTGAACTTAAGCTAATATACCCAAGAGAGCAGATGGTTGCTGATCCAAGCCCTGTGACCTGATCCATCCCAACTGTTGGGACACATGAGTTCATTATTACACGCTGTACGTCCTATATAGCCAAGACTCCTACAAGAACTCAGATGTAAAATTGTTGCTCTTTCAGCAAAGGATGCAATTGATCTCTAAAATCAGCTTCTGTAGGATTAGAAAATAGCCATGTGATCCCAACTTTTAAAAAAAGATATAGGGAACACAGAGAAATTATAGTTTATCAAACTACCATCTGCCTTGGGTAAATGATTAAAAGCCAGAGCTAAATACCATGTACAAGTACAAGCTTCAAGAAAAGGAAATTCTGCCTAACAAACCTTTCAGAATTTTCTGAGACTATTGGTCTCTCCACAGGAAGAGCGGATGTCAACTAGTAAAAGTTGTAAAGTGAATAGCTGATGCCATGTGTGCACATCTGTGCAAACTTTATGCATTTAATATGTATTGCATGGCAAATATAATACCAGTGGGTTGCATTCTGTGATGTCATTCCTTTCTTGAAATGGCTTTGTAATTCAACAAAAGTATACAGTTGCAGTAATGGGAGAACAATTTTGCTATCATGCCTACAGAAATACTGAGAGATTCTTAGGAACAGTACAAGGGGTCTCTAGAGAGAACCGCTGAAAGCCACCTCTCCCCACTTCATAAATGGAGACCTTCTACAAAGGGAAGAATGCTATTGGAGACAATCCAACATATTCCAAAAAATGATTACTATGGTGGTTGAATGAAAAATAATGCCTGCAATGTTATAAGTTGCCAACAGATAGCAGTACTGATGTGCTAAAAGCTATGACATGTTTTTCAGCATCTGTGCTTTTACTTCAGTTGGTGGAAAATTGCTGTGAGAAAAGATTGTGTTGCTATTGTTCATGAAATGAAAACCTGCAGTGAATACTCATCAGTATGCTTTAAGCAATTTTGACTGCTGAAGGAGTCTCCAGTTGAAATTCACAGTCAAATGCAAATTGTTTATAATTAATTACTGCATTGACATGAATATTGTGCATTGCTGAGCTAAAAAATATAAAAGTGGTGAACTGGGAAGAACTGATTTGCATGATAAAGAATGAAGTAGATGACTTATGAGAGCAATCTGAGACATGAGAAGGGTTGATGAAGGACAATCAGCAGATCAAGGAGAAGTTGTTAAGCTTAGCATTTCACAGGAACATGTGGGTCACGTTATAGACTTTATTCAGTAATGGAAGGTTTGTACAAGATAGTTTCCTTGCATGAAAACAGCAAAGATGAAAGCTTCAAGAGTTTAAATGTGCAGGCAATTGATGTCGCACTATGAGAATAAAGATGAAGAATTTCTTCACAGCACCATGACAGCCGACAAACTATGGGATCATCATTTTGACCCTGAAATGCCAGTCCACGGAATATCATCACAAAGTTTCATCTGTGAAAAAAAATTCAAAACCATGCTTTGACAAGAAAATTCATGGTAATAGTTTTATGGGATGCAGATGGTTTTATTCACATGAATTTTCTTGAACCTATAAATTCAGAGTGGCACAATACTTTGAAACAATGATGAAACAGAATTCAGAAGCACAAGAAGGAAATTTTGCTGCAACATGACAACGCTGAGCCTCACATCTCAAGAGAGAATTGTGAAGTTGGATCTTACTGTCTTACCCTACCCACCATCCATCATAATACAAAACCTAATTTTGTGCTCAGCAATTTTCACCTTTTTCCTAAATTGAATGAATCCCTTTGTGGGCATCTGTTTGACTCAAAAGAAGAGGTGAAAGGATTGTTAAGACTGGTTGGAGAGACAAAGTGTGGCATTCTTTTGTGATGGCTTTAAGAAGCTTGTTTGCCATTGGTAGAAATGTGAAGTGTATGGTGGCAATTACATGGAGAAGTAAATATGAGTAACAAAAGAACTCATTTCAAGGATTATTTTCCTGTGGTTTTTTGTTTTTTTAATAGTAATATCCCCTATTTAAACTAAAGTTATGGAGGTGGAGGGATTACTTTTCATTAGAAGCCAATTTCTTCTATACACCCATGCTGTGAACTATATAACTATATACATTTTAAAATTACAATTTAATAAACCAAAATTTTAAATTACACTAAATCAATAAACTAAAAATAAAATATCCCTCATAGAAACGGACCACCTGAAAGCATAATGTTATTTAGGAATGTCACTTTCGAATTGTCTCAGAAAATAAAAATGTTCTTCATTAATTCTCTGACTGAATGAAATATCAACTGTAATTTACAAATCATCATAGTTTGATTCACCAAATGCTGTGTCAAACGAACAAACATTAGAGCTTAGAGGGACAAATGAACCCAGCCCTACACTGTAGCCCAGCCTGCATGTTCTTAGAGGTTCTTAAAATTTATTTAAGGAGCTGTTTTCCTTTATTTCTGATTAAATATGTAGGACATGTTATTGTGCATTTCTTCAGCTCTTCCTGCTCCTTCTGGCTTCTAGGATGATTCAGATACTTAAAGAACCACATGCTAAAGTTTCTTCTGGTCAAACCTTTGCTTGAAACACTTTGGAACTGCACTTTGCTGCCTCCTTGAAGTTTCATCACAGTCTTATATTGGAGCTGTTTATTCATACCACCATCAGCCTTCAGATCTTTTCCCAGCAGTTATGCTCTCCCAAATTCAAAGGTTGCCTCCTTGCTCTGATTCCAATTGCCACATATTCACCTCCCTGAGTCAATTTTAAAACCTATCAACTTGATCATCCTTCCCTATTAATCATAACTCAGCCAACCATACTTGTTTTCAGCCCAGTACACTTTGGCTATGTGCAAAAAACCGCCCATATTTATGCAACGAGCTCAGTTTTTTAGTTTACAAGACAAATCTTTCTTCAGGACTGTTTTGAATGAAAAGCATTCTGGGTTGGAATAATACAGTAAATAAACCACAGAGGTGGAGTTTGCATAATACATTACATTAGGCTAAAACATGTTGCTGGTTAATGGTTTTGTGCAACATGCAAACACAGCCAGTAATGAAGCTAGGTTTCTGACCTATGTACTTATATTATGATCCCATAATAATTATGATTATAGCAATAGAATATTGTATGAAATATAAACAGTTAAACATGCAATGCTTCTTATTTGGAGTAAAAGGGAAAAAATATTTTCCAATAATTTCTTGAAGAATAAGCAGTTGCACAAGGTACCTTAGGCATTTTGCTAAACATGCCTGCTTTTTTAAAAAAAAATAAGCATGAGTTGTAAGTATAGCATGAAAATAGACTTATGTAACATCGTAGATGAAAGTAAATCCCAGCATTTGAGCTGTGGGGGAGTGTGGCTGAAGATTTAGTAGTTTCAGTAGCACAGCTACGTTTACAGCTGGCTTTGAAGAACAGGTGGGCAGAACATATGCCAAGAAATAAGCACAGAATCAGTGTTAAAAGAAAAGGAGCATGTAATGCACACTATTGTATCTTCACTTCAAGAAATGCACTGAGGTTCCATCTTCCAGGGTTCTGCAGTTAAGCAACCAAGTTGCAGTTGGTTGTTTGCTGCCATGTTAAATAAAATCTTTAGCTGTTATATAGCTGTTGCTGAGAGCAATAAGGAGAGCGAACTCCTTCTGAGTTCAGAGATGTTTTGAAAGACTTTCCTTGTTTCTCCATTTGTTTCCAACTTCTATATCTTTACAGATGTTATCACAACACAGCTTCTTGTCTCTTCTAACAGCCTTCTGAAACTCTTTGTTAAGTTCTTTTCTGAGATTGTTGTCTTTCTTGGCTTTGGCTTCTCTTCTCTTCTTGGCTATTTGGACAGTTTGTTATGACATCCAGTTTGCTTTCTTCTCTTTCTTCGTTTTTCGCAGTCACTTCTCACATTCAACATTAATTACTTCTTTAAGTTCATTCCATAACTACTCTGGTTCCCTATCAATGAGGTTCAGGACTTCAAAGCGATTCCTGATAAATATGGTGGGTAAATGTTCAAGATTATATCATGGAAACTGACTTCTTCTTTAGCTTAACTTGGAACTTGCACATGAGCAGTTTGTGTTCTGTTCCACAGTCAGTAGCTAGCCATGTTTTTGATGCTATAATTGAGCTCCTCTACTATCTTTTAGCAATAATATAGTCAATTTGATTTCTATATACTCCATCTGGTGCAGCTGAACACTGTTGCTCATTTTGATGAATAACTCCAATGAAAGAAGAAAGGAAAAATATAGTTGTCCAGTGAGACTGTATAGGTAGTTTTGCTGTGCTGCTTCATGCATTTGACAGAAAACTCTCCTAGATGAGCAAGCTAATCCAAATCTGACCTAAATATCCCAATTTCAAAGGCTACCCTGTGGCTCCTATTCCATTTTCCCCACATTGACGCTTTGTATGCATAAGAACTGAGACGGAAGAAGCCATGTGAAAATCATGACAAATAAGGAAAAAGTAGTCTGGACCTTTCATGAAACTGTGAAGGAGATAAGGTTATGACCTAAGTAAACCTTGACAGAAAATTTCCAAAGTCCTCTTCATTTACAACCCTTCCATGCCTCCTGTCTTTTTCCATAAGCCAGAAAATCTGTTAGGAAGAAGAGGGAACAGCTGCAGAATCTCTTTAAGCAGAAAATATTAGTAGCCTTCCATCTGCAAGCATCTTGAGTGAGCTCACAGAACAAGACTTTTGATACTCTTATCTCTATTAGCAACAACAAGAGAACCAGAATTATTTAAAAATTCTGCAAGAGGCTAAGGGTAAAACAAGTCTCTATAAGGGATTTAGGAGGGGGAAAAAACCATCTGCGAAAATTAGTGCAAAACCATCCCAGCAGATCCACAAGCTCCATGTCCCTTCTATGCATCAATGTCATCTTATGGGGCCTAGGAGGTGTGTGTTATCTGTCACAACACCTGAGATTTGGATGGCTCTGACTCTGCTGGCCTTTTGGAAGGCCTTAAAAAGTTGACTTTTCCTTCAAACTTTAGGGCCAGGTTGTTCATGGAGCCTGATTGAGGAGTTGAGTATTTTGCCCGGCATCTTTATTGTTCTTTATTTTTATATTTTTATTTGTATACTTTTGTTAGCCACCCAGAGTTATTTGGTTATATAAATTTGCAGAATGAATGAATGAAAACCCAGGCTGAAAAACACTGAGGGTCCATTGTGGGGATATTTCCTTAGCAAATAGTAAATGGGGTGTTTTTGTGTTGCAGTGAGCTGTTTGAATGATGGCTCCAAAGTTATTGTCAGCTAGAAGCATTTAGAGATTTTAAAAAAATAGTCTTCCCCTGCTTTGTAACTAATTATCTTCATTTTCAATTGCTTTGACAATGGTTTAAAGCAGTGTTTCTTAAACTTGGCAACTTTAAGATGTGTGGACTTCTGCTCCCAGAATTCTCCAGCTGGCTGGGGAGTTCTGGAAATCGGAGCCCATGCATTTTAAAGTTGCCAAGTTTGAGAAACACTGGTTTAGAGGATCCCTTTGTTGTTGAAAATAGAAAGAACATTCACAACCTGACATATTAAAGGATCAGAATATTTGCTCACATGTGGAATTTTATTTGTCTGGATAATTGTAGGCCTAGTGAGTCAATTGCTTTTTGGGGCCATTTTAACACCATTACAGTAAAAAGATAAAAATCAAAAATAGGCCTGAGCCAACTGGAAGGATGTCCACACTTTTGCACATGTCATATTTACCCTTTTCTCCTTCTGAATCTAAACAACTGCACAAAATTAATAATATGCATTCAAATTTGAGAATGATGTCATGTTTAGTTTTGTGCCATTTAGAGATTGTGTCAGCTTCTATTCACTTAGGGATCCACTGAAAAACACGGTTTCCCAAACTTTTACATGCAACACTATCTTTCATCTGATAACTGGTCAAAGACTGGCAATCACACACCTGCACATTCATCCACATTTCCTTTATCTCCTTCTCTCAGTAAACTAGCATACAATTCCGGCTTCCCCAGTGATTTGATGGATTATTGGGAAGGATACTACTAATTAGGAATAGCACTCTCTGGCAGCCCACTAGTCAGTGGGTTGGTGGGCTTCTGGAAAGCAACTCTCATGGCACAAGAAGCTGCCCAAGAAGTGCCTGAAACCCACTGCCTGCAGGTGACCCTTGGTGGGAAGGGCAACCAAGGTGAGGAATCTAATATTCACTTTCCTTAATGTGTTCCACATCAAAACCGTAAGGACAGCACCACTTGCTGGCCTCTTTACAAAGGCAGATTAGAGTTTGGACATCACAGCAGCGCAGCTGATGTTGAAATATTTTGCTGTCAATTTAGTGATGGAAGGAATGTGCATAAATCTTGTTATGACAAGTCCCAAGGCTCCTTCCTGAGGGATGTCTCCTAGCATTAAAAATTAACAGGCGCCATGCACCCTTTATTTCTCTTTTCTGCTAAGTGGTTGGAAAACGTAGAAGAGCTACAGAGATCATCTGGACTGTTCAAGGATTCCCCTGACAAGATATGACACGATGACTGTACAAATTAAAGCTTTGTTCTGACCCACCCCAATTTTCTTTGGGTTACAGTAATTAACTACAAGCAGGATTAATCACTTCAATCAAAACCTGTGTGCAGAGAGCATGAACAAATACATGGAGCCCACACGTAGGAAATTGCAAGGCCTTTGGGTGGAGAGAGATTGAGTTACAGCTGCCTTTCTAGTCAAGATAAATGATCTATTAAATTACAGGCATGCTCAGCTTTTTAGTTCCTGCTCTCTGGGAGGATTGCATTCAATTCACTCAGCAATTATCTGTAATGTGAGATAAAATCTTTACTCCAGAAGTAAGCTCTAAAAGGTCAAAATGTAATCTCTGTCTTCAAAAAGACTTTCCAATGTATGCTTGGTGTAATAAAGAAACCAATGTAAGTACATTCAACTTCCATGCCTGCATTGCCCAGCTTAAAATCTTTGTCAGGTGCATGGGAAAAGCAGGAATAAAAATATTTAATACTGATGAATATTAGGATGGCCACAATTATTTGTCTGCAAAATTACTGATTTGTGTGTACGTGTGTGTGCGTGAGAACTTTATGATTCATAAGAGAGAGAACAAAATGGAGCACCAAGAATGCAACAATATAGCAATGATGATGCTAACAGAATATATACATATTCTGAATATATACATACATACTTAACTTTAACTAAATTTAAGCAAGAATGGCTTCTGTATATATGATACATTATACAGCAAGACAAATACAAGCACTTAAAGTATGGATTCTAAAATCTATACCAGTAGGTAATGCAAGCTGGCTGGAGCACAAAGAAGGGGCAAGTCAGAAATTAGATATTTACTTAAATTATTACAGGGGTGTTTTGTCGTTGTTTTAACATTTATAAATAATAATATAGTGGAGATTCTGGCATTGAGCTCAAAAATATATACTTCTCTTTTATATCATGAAAACAACTCAGTATACTCTGGTATCTTTTGTTAATGTTATATTGAGCATTAATTGTATAACTTCAGTAATTATCTCTCCATTTGTAGATAATATCCTTTTCGAAAATACATTTTTTGTTTTAAATAAAAACAATTAAAAATGGAGCACTAATAAAAAAGAGGTCATGCCTACAATTCAACAAATGAAAATTTCTTTTTATGGTTAAGCTGTAGAGCTGTAACTATGATTTAGCCATAAGCTTTGGCTTATGGATAACTATTTTCAATGTTTAAAGGAATATAGAAATATTTCTTTAATCTGTTGAAAAAATTGCAAGTTCAAATTATGGAAGCAGAAAATTAAAATTTCTTAATGTCGTGTGTTACCTTCTTAGGAAAAACATTATGCCCATACTAGACATGTTTGCACAATATACTCATCCTTGGTTTACTTAATTATGGTGCACTGAATTAACTTGTTGGCTTAGTTCATGCAACATACTGAAACATAAACTACCTAGCCACATCTTAATCAGCCTATTGTGTAAACTCAGTTGCTAGTTTTTAATCATGGTGATAAAATCAGACGGGAAGGGGATTTCACTTAGAAAAGGTACACAGCAAGATTTGTGTATTTTTACTTACTAGGTTAGTTACCTTGAGTTGCAAAGCAATTTTAATTTAAGATCATCCCAAGATCCAATCTAGGAAAATTACTACCACCAGTTAACTTCAAAAGATACATTCAACAGAATGTATCAAATGAGTTCACCTTTGACAATTACATTTTGGAATGCAACATCTTCTAAATCTGGTATAAGCATGACATGCCTGAAAAACTGTGGATCACTGAGAAAAAGATGATGATGATGATGATGATGATGATGATGATGATGATGATGATACGTTGACAGACTCTATTTACCAAGGAGCATAGTTGGGCATGGAATGTTGAAAGTACACCCAACAGATGAAGAAGAAAAAAGGGCACAGGAAGCATATCTGAAGGACAGTGAAGAAGATGCACTGAAGCTAGTACACCATGAAGGCTTAATGAATACCAAAGAGACCAAACTGGCCTATAAAAAAGACCAAATGAAGAATAGAAAAGAGACATGGCAAGGCAAAGTATTACATGGCCAGTACATAAAAAAACTAGCATGCAAAGCAGATAACAACAAGACCTTACAATGGCTAAGAGCAGGAAAGCTGAAGAGACTGAGGGGCTAATTCTGGCTGCACAAGACCAACCCTTAAGAACAAATGTGTATAAATCCAGAATTGAGAAGACAGCAAGTGCCGCCTCTGCAAAGAAGCTGAAGAAACAGTGGATCACCTAGTTAGCTGCTGCAATAAGATCACACAGACTACAAACAACGGCATGACAAAGGAGCAACAATGGTGAATTGGAATATCTATAAGAAATGCCACTTGCCTGCAAGCAAGAACTGATGGGACCACAAAACAGATAAAGTAGTAGAAAATGAAGAAGCTAAAGTTCTCTGGGACTTTAGAATTCAAACAGACAAGCACCTGCCACATACTTAACAACTGTTGATAAGAAAGACAAAAAAGTCTGGATAGTGGACATTGCTATACCAAGAGACAGCAGCAACAGACGAGAAAGAGCAGAAGAAATTCACAAAATACAAAAACCTGCAAATAGAAGGAGAATGACTATGACAAAAGAAAGCAAAGATAGCACGAGTAGTAATAAGCACCTTGGGTGCAATCCCAAAACATCTGGAGCACCACTTGAACACTAGTGGCATTGAAAAAATCACCATCAGTCAACTGCAAAAGGCAGCTTTACTTGGACAGCTTACATCCTGCAAAGATACCTTTAATATTATTAAACAACAACATCTACCTATTCCAGGTCCTTGGGAAGGACTCGGTAGGTAGACAAACATGCCAAATCCAGTCTAAACATTTGGCTGACTATGCGACCAACCCCATAATAATAATCTGCAGCCAGGCTGGGAAAACGGGTTTTGTAGTTTGTCCGCATGTGGAGAATGCTGCACTGAGGAAGGCTGGTGTAGACTGTTTTTTAGCGCTGCTTCTTTCTCAGTACTACAATTTTGCATGGAAACTGCTTAGACCCAACTAGATGCATCTTCTGTAACCAAGAATAAATTGCTTTACTGCCGAGCCATAGGTAGCTACTATTGCTAAAGAGTTATTCACAATATCAATCCAGTCTCTATTTCTATTCTCTTTTGGTATGCAAGACAGGGTTGGCATGCAAGAGATGCCCTAAACTTAGCTGGCATCCCAGGGAAAGTTTGTGAAAAACTCCTAACAAATGGGCAAAAAAAGTATAGATAATGTCTTGCTTATGGCTTTCATTAAAAAAACCAATTCTATAGCAACAATAAGAAAAACTGTGCGGTGAAAATAAAGCTCAGCCCCTGAAAAGAAAGCAAGCTTTACACAGTTGACTAGCAATTGGGCATCGCTGGGGAGATTTAGGTCCATACCTGTGCCTTGGCCATCCAATTCACTCGCTGACTTGGGTTCAGTTAATCATTCTTCATTTACTATAATGAAAGGCTTTGAATGGATACGGCTGGGAAACAGCATGCATATCTTTGGAAGAATGTGATAAAAAATGTAATAAATAAAAAAGTAAGGTGGAATTGTTGTTAGCTATTAAGTTAGCCCTTCTAATGTGCTTTGCCTGCAGTTTTGCCGATGAGGGAAGATTTCTCAATTAAGAAAATAGTGATGGTACCAGAACCTGAAAGAACAAATACATTACAGCCACTGTATATTAAAAAAGGCTATCCTATTTAACATATACATCCATTTATATATGATGTATCTGAGACTTGGTTTTAACAAATCAATCTTGTCTATGCATTTATTAAGCATTTCTACAGATGAAAAGAGCAATTAATATTGACTTTTTAAAAGCAACATTGCTCTTTTTAAAAAGCCCCACAAAATAATGAAAGTATAATATGTAAAGGGAACTTAACATCAAAACTATACTGCTCTGTCAGTCTACTATCTTCTCAGCTTTTCTTTTTGGTATTGTATGGACTATGTGTATCCTGGCAATACTGAAAAAAGTATAAAAATTATTCCTGTGAGCTGGATTTGTAGACAAATATACATATTTTACAATAAACAGTTTAAAATAAAAAATATTGAAGAGATATAAATATAAATACTGCCATGTTGCTACTGCTACTGTTGAAATTGTCTGCAACCATTTTTTATTCTTCTCAATCTTAATAATGTATATCTGAGATATACATTGTGTATTCAAGTATACAAATGGAAGCAGCTGACTTTGGACAAGGAGGTATCTCTAATATTCATCAGACTAATTTCAAAGGATGCTAATGTATGGTCTTCCACATAGTTCCAACTGATGATGCTCTAAAGGAGCATGCAAAAATGAAAAAAGTAACAGGAAAAAAATTGTTATCTTTACTCACGGACAACCTTGCTCCTCTTCAGGATCGCTAACTTCACCAAGGTCCCAGGAAAGGCAAAGGGGCTGCTGAATTTCTTCTCCAGTGAAGCTTCTCTCCATGATTTTTAGAGGATTTTGAGGAAATTTTGTCAGAATGCTGGAATCTTTCAGGACAGTGAAAGGAGACAGCCACAGAAAGAGCTAAGGAAAATGCGCAAGTATGATGATGATCACATACAGACTGGAAAACAGAGGCAATAAATGCTTGAGACCAGCCATATTTCATTATTCTGCTGGGTAGAAACAAGATACTCTTACCACAGCATGCACTAAGAGTACTTAACAAAAGCAAAAACTGCAATAAACCACAATAATAATCTACCCTGCCACCCGCCCAGTCTTAACAGAACTGTGATTTTCCACTGATGCTCAGATCTGACGTTCAGACGGATACACCTCT
Organism: Python bivittatus; assembly: GCF_059951505.1. Taxonomy (NCBI): domain Eukaryota; kingdom Metazoa; phylum Chordata; class Lepidosauria; order Squamata; family Pythonidae; genus Python; species Python bivittatus. Next base: position 35,533,936 of record NW_028277074.1, read on the forward strand.
ATCAAAATAGCTGGGCAGAATCAAGGTGCAAAGCTACTTAAAATAGATATTTTAAAATCATTTTATCATCTAGCAATCCTTTAGGTTCTAAAACTGTAAGAAGAGCCTGGAACTAAGATTCTAATATATAGCTATTCAGATAAGGGAACCTAACTCAATATTCATACCATACTGTGCAAAAATTTAGGGACTGATACTGTGCACAGTGGTTCTTGACTTCTTTTTTTTTTCTGATGATACCCTTAATGTATATATTGTATTCAGTGGCACCCTACTCCATTTTCTACTAGTACAGTAGCATTACTAAGGAAAATGCTTATTCTCCAAAGGCATTGAGTTGCAAATAGAAGTTCTATAAGCTGTTCCAAATAAATTAGCGGCCTCCAAAATTGTTTAATGATTATGCATGCTTGCATTACTAATATATTTCCAATATTAAATTACTGTGGAACAACCAAATAATTGAAACTGACCTAAATTTAAATTTTCTTTTGTCTGATATTGAGCTTGATGAGATTTAGATAGCTGTTTGATATTGATGGACTGCTGAATAAATACACTTTCATATTTCTTTCAACCATTTGTTTTCTATTACTTTTTCCAGTTTTTATATTCTTGAGTTTTTATATTCTTCAGAAAATCCCAACTCACAGAGGCAAAATGTTAAATTTGCATGACGATTACCAGAAATTTTTTTTTTTTGCAATCTGAGGATATTCATTCTTCATCTGTACCCCAAATTCATCAATGATTTCAAATTGCAATCTTACATATATTCCACCAATTCCTCTTCTGTCAGCCTAAGCTGGGATTGGTTTGATTTTGTTTCAATAAAGGGATTTCACAACCAATCTAGTTTTCAATGGATATATTAATAAATAATATTGAATTTTCTTTTCCCATACTCCAAGTTGCTCAGCAATTAGGAGTATAACCTTATTATTGCTTCTTGCAGAAACATTTGGGAACATCGCCATATTGTTTTCCTTCACCTTCACAGTGCAAATTCTTTCTCAGAATGTTAATTTTGTCTGAAAGCAGGTATTTTTAGCTTTGCCTTGCATGCTGCAGTTTTTAACAATTAAGCTTTAAGGGTTTAACATTTAAACTTTAACATGCTAGAGTTCTAAATATTTAAACCTGAAACCTTCAAAGATACTCTCTGAGGTAACTTAGCAGACCAAGTAGTGCCTGTCAGTGAATCACAAAATTCTTGTTGCTCAAGAGAAAAGAAAGTTACACATTTCATTCTTCAGTTCATTCACTCATGGCAACCCTTTCCTTTAAATAACTATTTGATCTCTGGGAGGAAGCGGGGATTCACATGATTTGTTCCAATTTCTTCGTAATATTTGACAAACAGGTGTGCTTTTGGTGAACCTAATTTTAATGCAGTTCACCATTTCCACAATGCATTTATATGCTTTTCTGCAGGCAGCATTAGTTGTAAAAACAGCGTTGCTATAATATTTATTTATTTATTTATTTATTTATTTATTACATTTATCCCCGCCCATCTCCCCCTAATGGGGGACTCTTGTTTATTATTTTCCCTATAACACTACAAGGTTTATAGGTTATAGTTTATTGACCCAGTTATTAAAGAAGCACAATCTGTACTAATTCCTCCACAGATTTTCTAGGACAAATGAACGGATTCTAAGTAAGTAATGGCAGTGTAAAAGTCTTGGTCTGTTGTTGTCCCTATAGGTTCTTTGCTACTCAAATACTGTTCTACCATTTTATAGTTATAAATATGGCAAAAGAATATCAGTAACTGAATTTTTCCTCCAATATCTTGTTCATTCATTGGTATTATTTTATATTTGTGAAATGTAGATTTATTTATGGTTTAGAACAAAGATATATAATGTTTATTTGAATGGAATAAGTTGTTATTTGGGGTGGATTTATTTTTTTGGAATTGTTGGTATTTGAAATGGGAAAAGTGTTGTGTACTGGAGTTTGTCTTTTGTAAAGGAGAAACAGTCTCTTTTTCTTAGGTTAAATCTTGTTTTTTTACTTTGTTTATATTAAGATATTGGGACCATTTTAAATGGGACTTTGTTACAGCTAAGAGTTGAGATGTGGAATGCTGGGTTTTATATATGTTACTTAATGTTAATATTTAGAGCTCTGTTTGCATGTCTTGCTGATAAATGGAATGGAGATGACATTACTTATTTGATTTGCCTATTGTTAAGAGTTGGGTTATGAGATGAAGAGTTGTATATTCGTTAACTAAGAGGAGGTGAAGAGATTATGGAATTATTTATACTTGTCATGATGAGAGTGGGGAGTCATTTTCTTAGGGGGGAAAGGTTCTCTTTTTTTCCCTTCTTGCACCTTTTTAATTTTTTTTAGCTTGTATTATTTTTTATTGCTGTTTTAAAAACTTTAATAAAATTATTATCAAATTATTAATAATTATTATGAATAATAATTAATGATTATTAATTAAAATTACTTAAAACTTTTAATAAAATTATAAAAAACAGTTTCTTGTTGATTCATCTACTGCATCACTTTAATAACTGAGATGTAAACACTTCCTTCAGAGACAGATGACAAACCATGAATCTGTCTACTAATGGTACTGTTAGAGAAAGGAATTTTTTTTTTTTTTTTTTACTTCTTGTACTACTTTACTCCCAAATACATCTTTATTATGGCATTGCAAGTAGGAAGGATCATTGTCTCTGCAACTGAATGAGGTTCTGTAGCTTTAGCTATAAATTTTCTACTAAATACCTTGAATCTATCTGACACTCAGACTATTTTAGCAAATTGCAAGCTGTTTCCAGAATTTAAAAGTTTCTCAAAGCAGGATTGAGGAAAGAAGACTTGTAAAGACTTGCAATAAATGCTTATTTAAGTTGCTGATACCACTGCTTCACTAGCCAATTTATCACCACAAACAGCACATTCTGGGATAAGATTAAAGTCAAGACTACACTAGATAAATTGCTAGGTAATGGCATTGCTAGGTAATGACAAATATAACAATTTGTCTTTGTTTTTGTAATCATATTAGGCCTGCTTATTGTGGGACATTTTCTTTTTCACACACATTTCCATCTTCATCTGTCACTTTGTCCTTACACTCCACATGTTCATATTTTCTCTTCTTATTAACATACATCACCTATGATTTTTAGGCTAGGATACTTCCAGACATTGTCTACACTGTCCAATGGAACCACTATCCCAGGTCTTTATTGATCAATCAATGGCATTCTTCCAGTTGTTAACTAAGGAATAATTATCCCTTCTTTTGGTTACTTGGCACCCTTCTTTTGGTTATTTCATACATGGACAGCTTTCCAAAATTTTGGCATTTTAAACTGAGACTTAGCTTGTCTGGTAATATGCCTCAGGATACTTAAAATGCAATTACAGGTTCAGATCTCTACCTCAGACTGGATTAGCCCTGGCATCATTTATACAAGAATGAATCGTTTGACAAAGAAAAACACATTTCTGCTGTAATTATAATTGTTTCATAAATAATTTATGATCTTGTCATAAGAGTTTAAAACAAATCCTTTGTTGTGCCCTGGGAGATATCTGTGGCATTCTGAGTAAGAAGAACTGCTCCAATGCCTTGGAATAGTTGCCATAGAGCTACTGGAATGCTCTCCTCTATAATATTTTAAAAATTGGATGAATTAAAATAAACACTAGAAGTAATATAAATAATAAAGTTTTCCAATTAACTGTACATTTTAAATTAATAGGAAGAGGGAAATTAAATTTAAAAAAACAAACAAACCAAAACCCACTTTATGTCACAATGTACTTAAAAAATGGGTGGACCATCGATCACACCATCATTGCTGTCACCTTGACTTCTTTTACCAGACCCTGCTGGGATAAGGTCACAAGAAACTGCAAGTTTTTGTGTTCTACAGAATTTTTCATCAGGTTGAGGGGGAGGTTTAAAAAACAGGATATAGGAGAAGAAATTGTGTTCATGAAATGTATGCATTTTAGGATCATTTAGAAGGCTGAAAATAAAGAAATAAACATGGTCAACTTCCTGATGATCAAAGAAACCAGGCTGTGTCAGCTTGTGGCATAAAGCCCCATATTTGGATCTCCAAATTGCCATGAGTGAATTTTAACTTCTCAGTAACTGAACTTTATAGTCTAGCATTTTGTTTAAACATAGCCGCATGGGATTGTACATTAATGTAACCCACAGATTATTTTACCTTTGCTTCATTGCAAAACTTGTAATGTCATTTTTCAAATAGCTCTAATCCTTAAACCAAAATAACAAAATATGCTAAGCGAAAACCAAATAAACCACATTATAACTTAATGTAAGATATGGAGTCAGCCAGCTCATAAAAATCCATTCTATTTTTCATGTTGCAATGAAAGATGTATTTCTTTCCAATTCCCAAAGAATAATAATTATAACAACAACAACAACAACAAAAGCTTGGGATTGAGCCATGTATACTTAAAACAAAAGCAGTCTAATAAATGAGATAAATGAGATAAAAGATCTCATGATAGCTCTGAATACCAGCAACCTTCCCAAATAGGTATTTACACGATTAGTAAAATGTTCAGTAACAGACACTTGAGAAATCTCCCTATAACAATTTGAAGTGACAGCATAATCTTATTGGGAAACACTAAGAGCTATCATCATGATTTGATTTTCAATGTACTGTTTTATTTGTGAGAGTCATAAAATATTCAAAATAAATCAATGTTGGGAGAAAGCCACCTGCTATACCTGGAATGAACTATATTTTTCCCAGCCCAACACCAGCTTGAGTTGCACTGAAATCCAAAGGAACAATTGTAGCTGCTGTTTCATCCAGTTTGACAACAACCTTACATTTGCTGGTATGAAATGCAAAGGGAGTGTTTGTGGCCAACCCTGTGCCTTGTAAAACCAGAAATTTGGCCAGACACAGAACTGGTTCAAGCATAGAGCTAAGCTTTAATTAAGCCATTTGCTTTGAACTTTGTGCATTGTATAAACCCAACCATTAGGAAAGGAATGTATCTGAAGCAACTATAGCTTGTTAAAAGTTGTGGTTAAAAAGTCCTGGTTTAATGTTATGTGATAATCAAGCCAGAAGGGAGACTTTCAGTGATGAAGATAATTAAAACCCTATCTACAAGAAAACGAGAAACAGCAGCCTGGAGGTTGGTGACATTTAGCTTATCCACATTCCCTTATTCTAAAACAATTTGTATAAAAAATCAGTTGAGACATAAATATTACATTATGATAATTGCAAACCTATTTGCAATTTTTTTTTAAATGATTCAACATTCATTGTTTTCCTGAAGGACTAATGGCAGTTCAGCGTTAATTTATCAGTTAATACAGGTTGGGATGATACAACTGATTTGTAGTTAAAATAATCCAAAATACAATAATCTATAATAGCAGAGTATGATAAATGCATTTCTTAACTACAGTGTGACCCATAGTCTGGGCTTTGGTAACACTCTAAGCCAAATTATAATAGTGCTTTGTGTACCATATGACCTGTTCTAAAAGCCAGTTTGTGTAGTGGCTAAGGTATCAGGCTAGAAACCAGGAAACTGTGAGTTCTAGTCCCATCTCAGGCATGAAGTCAGCTGGGTGACCTTGGGCCAGTCACTCTTTCTCAGCCCTAGGAAGGAGACAATGGCAAACCACTTCTGAAAACCTTTGCCAAGAAAACTGCAGGGACTTGTCCAGGCAGTCGCCAAGAGTCAATACTGACTCAAGGGCGAAAAAGAAAAAGTTCAGTCCTGATTTGGTTCACATCTTTTCTGAAACCACAATTTTTAAACATGGTTTCTTGATAAGCCATGTTGCATCCTCAAATTACACTAAACCAATTTCTTTACCCCCATTTAACACCCACAAGGCAGTCTAGTGTGATATGACAGACCCAGATGAAGGCAGAAAAGTTGATGAGGGATCGGGGAAAAGTACAATGCTTGTACAAAAAGTACAAAGTCCAGGAAAAAATGATAAAGAAGGCACTTGAGGGTCTTGTCCATGTCCCTCCAGATTTCAGAATCAGACATGTAGAATGTGAATTAAACAACTGATGAAGCAAGCAAATTATAAGTGCTTAGATCTAAAGTCTCCTTGGAAGAATACAGTATTGTGGGGAGAACATTTCTTTCAAGCTTCTCTGTGCTTTACATGGTTCTTTCGTCAGTCACCATTGACTTTATTTCAAGATGAAATTGATCTAAGCAATTAAAGAGGCAAATTGAGCAGTGTGATCTACATTAAAAAGGAAATAATTAACACATTTCAACTTTTAATTAATCTATCAAAAATTCAGTATGCCATGGTATTAAAGTGAGACGATAAATGAGCTTTTTCTGAAATGAAACCAATTATGTTTGCTTTTCTTCCCTTTTTATGACATTGATTTTTCTCTGGAATATATTGATTTTTAAAGCTTCTTCTAAAGCATTATGCCTTTCCCCCCCTTATTGTAGCATTCAGATGCTGAAAACTTAATTTATATGTTATATTTTATTTTCCCAAGAGACTATAAAACAAGCACTGAAGTGTAGAACCTTAAAACAGCCCACATCCAAAGATGAAAGAAACAAAGGATTTTAAAAAGTCAATTTTGTTTTAAAGCAATTTTTCTTAACCAACAGCTAGCTGGCTGATTGGATGGGAATTATGGGACTTAAAACATCTAGACTTATGGGACTTGAAATATCTGGGTAACACCATATTGGGACAAAGGACATAAACCTTAATGTTTATCTCCTGTAAAAATAAAATTTTGTATAACCCACTATTTTTATTTTCTAACTGTCTGTAGAATTTTTATACAAAATACATACAAAATCCAATTATATTATTATATTATTTCAAATATGATTGTTTAGAGCTACGAGAAATGAGTTGCAACAATCCGGATGGCAGCTAAATATTTTCTGTACAGTATCACTTTTCTACTGTCTAGCAGTGCTTGGTGATGGAGTTGCCAGTTCCAATTGTGGTCACTAAGCGAGGACTACCTGTACTTACTCCTAAGAAAGAGAAGAGCCAGTTTGGTGTAGTGGTTAAGACACCAGGCTAGAAAGTGGGAGATTGTGAGTTCTAGTCCCGCCTTAGGCATGAAGCCAGCTGGGTGACCTTGGGCCAGTCACTCTCTCTCTCAGCCTTAGGAAGAGGGCAATGGCAAACCACTTGTGAAAAATCTTGCCAAGAAAACTGCAGGGAGTTGTCCAGGCAGTTGCCAGGAGTCAACACCGACTCGAAGGCACCAAGAAAGAAAAAAGAAAAGAAAGAAGAAACAAGAAAGCAGAACAAACTCAAAATAACCCTGCCTTGATTTTGTTTAGTATAAAATGAGGCAGGAACTTACACAGGCTTTCAAAATTCTGTAGTTCCTGGAATTGCTGCCACACGTGTTTCTGGACCTTGCCTACTTTGAAGGGCTGACAGTTAGAAAGAAGATCAGAGGCAATAGGTAGGCCCCACCTTAACATTCTGATAAATGATGGCCAAGGTACAAATATCCATTCTCCAATAAATAACAAAATTCTCTTTCTCACTGAAATAAACCTGTGTACTCTGAATCCATGAGAATCTTGCTTTTTTGTCAGTGAATGGCTGTGAGGAGCTGGATGCTAGTCAATGCTCAAGTGGTCTTCTTAATCATCCAGTACATAAAAAAAAGACTGGAAAAAATATATAAATATTGTAAGTGAATGACTGGTTGCTCAAATGATGTTGATGAGAGAGATTTTGTTTTGGGGATTATGGTTTTAGTTATCAGGATGAACGACTGCTAGCATAGGATGATCTACAATTCTGAAGAAATAGTGAAAATATGTTGAGCCAAAGTATGGTGAAGTTAAGCTTTATAAATTGAATCTTGTGGGGTTGGAGAGGAAAATGAGAAACAAACAGTGGGAATGTTGCTTTAACCTAGTGTTTTTCAAATCTGGCAATTTTAAATCTGTGAACTTCAGCTCTCAGAATTCCCCAGCCAGCACTGTTTGTAAGAATGAAGAGAAACTATTATTTCTCTTGTTCTGTAACTATACTTCTCTTGATGCAATCTAACCTTCCTTCCTTCCTTCCTTCCTTCCTGTAGCCATACCACACTTTTGACTCATCCATTTTGTAATCAACTACTATTCTAAGATCTTTTTCACAAGTTCAACTGCATGTGCATTGACTTCTACCTCCCAAGTGAACAAATCTGCATTGGTTTTCAACTTGTTATTTTTTTAAACTTACCAAGGTAATTTTGAATGTTATTTCTGTCTTTGGTATTAGCTACCCCACCCAATTTTACATTTATCTGCAAATTTGTCAAGCATTCCCTACATTTTTTTCTCTAAGTCCTTATATTAATAATAGATATAAGTCCTTATAATAAAATATTAATACCCAAGAATACTGTGTTATCCAACTGTCTCCAGTTTCATAACAAACAATTGTTGAGTGTTCTTTGAGTATAATTTTTGAGCTCCCTATGATCTAATAGTCATACCATCCAGCACACCCTTACCTAGGTTGCCAACTAGAATGTCATGAGATATTTTATCAAATGATTTACTGAAATCAAGATTTTTACCCATACAACATTCCCACAACCTACTACAGTAGTCCTTGCTTAGCGACCACAACTGGGACTGGCAACTCAGTTTCTAAGAGCTGCATAAAATGCTAAGCATAAAATCATGTGACCACAATGGACTTAAGACCTCACTTCCCCTTCGGTTGTCAAGCAAAGTGCCACAGTCACTAAGTGAAACATCACATGACCATGACTTATGATTTTACTTTTGCCTTTTCTATTAACTCTGCTTGTCGCAAGCAGGTTGCAAAGCATGCAAATGGCAATCATGGGACCATGGGACACTGTGACGATCATAAATGCAAGGATTGGTTGCAGAGTTATATTTTTATACCGTTGTAACTTTGAACAATCACTAAACAAGCAGTTGGTAAGTGAGGACTACCTGTAAGGAAGCAATATCCAATTTAAAAAAGCAGATATGATTGGCTTAGAAATACTTTTTTTGATAAATCCACATTTGCTAGGCCTGATGGTAGGTGGAATTCAATAATATCTTGACTCTATAGGTCTACACATCCCTGCCCTAGTACTCTGGGTTCAGGCCACTATATGCAATAAAATACCGCACAGTGTTGTTGGAAATAGGAACATCCTCTCCCCCTTGCTGTCCTAAAATCTATCCCTAGAAACACTGAACTATAAGCTCAATCACATATTTGTTTTAGTAGACACAATTTAATTGATATCAATGCTTATTAAGATAGACTTGTGTTTAATTTCACAGTCTAACGGCTAAAGATGAAGCAGAAAAGAAGTAAAAGAAACATATTCTGCAGTTGACACGTTATGGCAAATTTGAATTCTGAGTATGTTCATTTAGTGAGGCATTGAAAAATCTCATCAGTATAAAGATAGGCTTATCCACCCCCTCTTTTACTCTTTAAAATACAGCAAATTTCTTTACTCAGCTGAATATAATTAGATACTAAAAGATTTTCAGGCTTCATTACAGATAATATGTATATGAAAAATAATCAAACACTATCTGGGTATGTTCAGGATATAAATGGAGTTAAAAACTGAAAATGAAATTTGGTTGGTTGCTGATATTGAGCAAGTCTATTAAGCTGAACACGAAAAAAAGATGCTAACTGTCTACTAGTCTAAACTTTCCTAATGTTAGTCATGCTTAGGGAATACAAGATCAGGTCTGATCTAGCCTTGTATTTTAAGAACACATTTTACAGCCCATGTTTGAAATAGTTTTTGACACAGAATTATTCTCAGAAATATAATATCTGTCAGACTGGCAGGCATTTCTAAATGGAAGAGCAGGCCCTCAGCCCCATGTTGGATTAAAAGGTGCATTAAGCTCGTTGTGTAGTTACAGAGCTCGAAAGGAATGGCCGTCTTATGTTATTGCTCTCCAGTAGATGGCGCCAGCTCTCAGTACATTTGTTTAGCCAGAAACCTCCCTTGCCAAATGCCTGCAACGATAGTGACTTAGGATATTGTTATACCGAATAAAACCTTCTTCTATGTGTTAACTCAGATTTTGTACCTAAGGAAATATCTTGATTGGTGTTTTTCAAATTTGGCAGCTTTAAGATGAGTGGACTTCAACTCCCAGAATTCCTCTGCCAGCACTGGCTGAGGAATTCTGGGAGTTGAAGTCCATACATCTTAAAGTTGCCAAATTTGAAAAACACTGATCTAGATTAAGAGGATTATCATCTTCTACAATCAGATTGAAGCCAAACACATTTTGTCTTAGTATGATATGTGAACTCAACGTCCGTCTATCCTGCCTCCTACATGCAGTGCTCACATAAGCTTAACATATAGTTAACTAGATTAGCGCTTAAAATAGATCAGTTCTTACTTAAATATCCTACAACATGATCTAATTTAATATGAATAATTAAACTACTGTAGTCATTGGAACTACAGTATATAACAAAACCACTATCCACAAGGCTAAAGAGATCAAAAGCAAAGAAGGCATTAAGCATCTGCTCTCAGCTCAATGTACTTTGCATTTCTTATTCTGCATTGCCCTGCAACTGAACCCTTCAGCCTAATTCAATTTTCAGTGAATTCCCCTCTATTTTATGTATGAAATAGTTCTCTATAGCTTTAAATTCAGCAATGGTTTGCAATAGCAAAACAGATTTTACATGGTGTGGACTGGTTCTTTCTAAATGGGGTGTTGCATCACTTTGTTAAAACATACATGTTTAGTCCACAATAGGCTGTTTCGGTGTTTCGTGTTTGCCACTTATTAAAGCCCTCTCAGATATTTCCTCTGATGCACTTGTTTCATGATAAGATCAGGTCAGGGAATTTTTCTGTCCATGAATCACAGTCAGTTGCTTTATCCTTCTTACATGCTTTACCCACCCATTGCCCTACACAAAATAATCACCCCAGCATCACTGGAAAAGGCTTCATAAGCAATTAAAAAGCAGAAATCTTTAGAAAGGTCACTGGTAGGCAAGTGATATTTCTTTCCCCAATGGAAAGAAGGCTCAGATAACCCATAACTGCAAGGAAGGAGCAATCTGAGCAGAGTCACTGGAGGAAAAGAAGCTTGATCCCCTTCCCAGTCAAGCAATTCTGCTCAATCTTAAGGGAATGCATGCTCTAGCCCACTGAAAATAATTCCCAGAAGATTCAGAGAGTTGATTGGCAGGAAATGCAAGGAACTGTGATTGGTGGAACACTCTGGAGGATGCAGAGGGCTGATTGGCAGGCTGTGTGGAAATGCATCTATTGACCAGGAAGAGGGACAGTTTCTCAGCATTCAAGAGTTCCCCCTCTGCCCTCTCATATTCCCTATAGCCTGGCAATAAACTGAATAGCATTCAGTTCATTGCCAGGCTATAGGGAATATGAGAGGGCAGCTGTCAAGGACCACATGTGGCTACAGAACTTTGTTCAGGGTTGCTGTCCCAGCAACATAAAAAGCCAGATTCCCCCCACTGGTTATTAATTCAAGGTTTAGGCATTTAAATGGCTTATGGTCCATTTTAGTTCAGTGGTTTATTTTAAATGAGAAAAAGATGAAAGCTAAAGAATTTTCAGATTACTACACCTGAAGTTTAGGAATGATGGTTTTGATCCTGATAGAGGCCAAATGAGCAAATTATGAGTTCGGCAACATTAGGAGCATTATAGGAGCACTACAGGAGATGCTGGCAAAGCGGGGGCTGGATGTCATTCTCAGTGAAATGTAAATTTTATCTATTCCCTTCTTTGCTTATGAGAAATAACCATATTATTGCTACAGATTTTACACAGTTCACAGGTTTCTGGACTACCTATTAGAGCAAAATATTTTACCCTGAGAAAACGCTGATGTTGCAATTTAGGCATTTGATTTATACGCCACCTTTCTAGCCTAATGAGTACTCAGTGTACCTAACAAAACTTTTAAAAAGTAGAATATAAAAAGTAACAAGAAAATAGGCACTGAAATCATTTAGTAACTATAAGCAAAACAGCTTTATAGATTTTCTAAAGGCTTTGATAGGGCAAGAAACTCGCAAGAAACCTGGAAAAATGCAGGAGAAGTCCTTCCCCACTAAGCCTCAATATCCAAGTCCAGTTTTCTGTTTAGGAACAGCCTCTCTGTCTAGTCTGGATTGTCTGCTTCCTTCAGCCCATTCCTGAATTTAAGGAAACTTCAAAGCCACCAGTTGCTTCCTTAGATTTGGATGCTAAAGCACAACAGAGCAGGGTGCCATCAGCAACCTGATGACATCCTGCTCCAAAATTCTGGATGATTCTCCCCAGAAATTTCATGTAGATGTTGTATAATATAGGTAGAGTTACCAGACAGCTGAACAGGCAAAGAAAGATGTGGACAATTGGAAAGGAAGACAAATGGGGGAAAAGGAGGACACATTAACAGTTTAACTTTCTTGGCATCCAAGAAAGTTGGGATCCACAGCAAAAACTACAGTGAAAAACCTCCCCAAAAGTCCCTAGGCCTACATGTATATGAAATTACTTTTTCCAGGATCAGAAACATTGGTTTTTCAATGGCAGGAATGTGCTAGAGTCCCTTAGGAGGCAAAAGCCTTCAATATATAACTGATTAAGGTCTTGCCAATTTCAGGCAGCAGCACAAGGTAGCCAGAAGGGTACAAATCAAGCTCACAGCTTGTTAACTTGTGGCTAGCACTTACTAGGGAAGCACTGCACCATGGAGGAAAGCTGTTCAGGAAGAGATAGTTTGTAGATACTCAAAAAGTTTGACTGACAATATTTGATTTTAAGGCTATACCTGCTGGATATGAGGACAAAAAGGAGAACATGTCCTTCTTTCACTGGATATTTGGTAAGCATGGGGGACAAAATAGAACTGTGTGGGATACACCAGTCACCAACTTAGGTCCTCCATATCATTTTTTGGATTTGGCCTGAGAGGATTTCAACTATTGTAAAATGATGGCCCTGAAGCTTAGTCCCACCAGACAATCCAAAAGGATTTCATGATCTACCCACCCATCCAGTATCAATGTAGTCATCACCAAAGTGATCAAATCAGGATCCAACTGGAACAGGAACAAATAATCAGTATCATTCAGATGTGTTTGGAACTGTGAGGCTATCTTCTTTCCCAGAACTGGAACAGTCTTGCAATTTCTAGTTTTTATTTTATTTACTTATTTATTTATTTATTTATATGTCAAATTTATATCACCACTCAAACCCCCCACAAAATTTTTTTACAATATTTATAAACTAAACACAGTTTATAAAATAATGAAAAGAGTAATAAAAGAGAATTTGGGAAATACATACCCTTGCATCCCTTTTACCTCAGTGGAGGAAGACGCTTAACATGCCCTCTGCAGGGTTTGGGCCAGAGGGGCAGAATCATGCTTGGTAAGGTGAACTGTGAATATCTCAATGCCATGCCATATAGGGATGTATAGGTGATACCAAGGACATTGAATTGGGCCCAGAGACATATTGATAGCCAGTGTAGTGAACTTAAAATAAACGTAATACTAAGAAATGAGTTGCTTTAACTAATAGTCTGGCTACTCATTTTGCACTAGCTGTAGTTCTGAGCCATCTTGAAAGGCAGCTCCACACAGAGCCAGTTACACTAGTTCGGCCACCAGATGATCAAAGAATGAGTCACTGTTGCCAAAGGTCCTTAGTCCAGGATATACATGTGACTAACACACCAACTGAAGCCAGGCAAAGGTCCCTCAACCACAACTTCTACCTGCTGCTGTAGCAGAACTATCAGTCCAGCCTGACTAGATTGCAAACCAAAGAGAAACACAAACCCATCAACTGCAATGCCGGAACCATTGTTGTCGCCTAGCCATGATGTTTACTGATCAATAGCAACTCACAGAGTCACATTCATGAAATGGGCGGCTGTACATAATATGTACATGATAAATAAACAAACAAACAAACAAACAAACCCCATATTGGTATTCTGACCTTGTTTTACCCCATCCAAACTTTTCTAGCCTCTTGGCATTACTTCAAGACCTTTTCAGCTCCTTTGACTCAGCCTGATGTATAGCTGGAAGTCACTGGTGTATTGATGGCACTTCATCCCAACTGAGAAATGACCTCTACCTGCAGTTTCATGAACACGTTAAATACCATGAGCAGAAGATCAAGCCCTACAGCACCCAATGCTGGAGCAGCCAAGGGCTTCACTTCTCACCCTCCAAGACCACTAACCAGAGTGGACATCTCCAGTCAGTAGGAGCCAATCAACCATGAAACAGTGGCAACCCATCATGATACCATGGACAATGGTTTTGAACCATTAGAAGTCTAGAAGGACCAGGAACTTTGTCCAGCCATCCAGAGGAGCCAGAAGGGGCATGGTGAAATTCATACTCCAGAGAACTATACCCATTTCCTCAGCTTCCACAAGCTCAAAATTATCCCAGATTATATCATAAGGTGCTGCCTGCTTACCTCAGTTAGCTCTGCCCAACTAGTATCTAAACTGAAATCAACATAATCAATTTTATCTTTAAGGAAACCTTCAAACCTGTTTGGACAGACTGCTAGCTCTTATCCTGACCATCCTTCACAAGTAGGGTCCAGGGTCATCCTAAACAGGGCTTCCTATCAAAGTGACTGGAGAACAGGTACTTTGATACCCCTGTAGCCACTTAATAGGTCAATCATAAGTTAATACTCATTCTCAGCCGTACAGTATTTACTTTCAGTTTTATGCTACTATCACTCCAGGCATCTTTTCAGTACTGCATTTTATTTTTGTTATACAGTTCTTATCTTAATCATCTTCTTTTTTAAAAAAAATTCTTTATTTTTGCAATTGGTCACATATGCTAGCAAAATATAAGGTAAAAAAATAACACAGGGTAACAATTTAGAGTATTTTCTTGACCTGGCCTACCTCGAAGGAATTATATCAATCCTGAAAGCCTCTCTTGTTATCAAACCTTTCTTTTAGGTCTTAAATATAGTGACAGATCCTCAAGGCATACCACTGTCTGCAGAACAAGTTGCAGAGGCATTGTTATAGCATCAGGTGGACATACAAAGTAACAGACTTGTTACGTGCCATAATACAGCTAACACAGCAACAGCCGCCTTACAAGTTGCTGCCCATTCAGAATTGCTCCATTCTCCTGGAAGTCTACTAGAGAAGTTTGGGAAGGCTCACAATCAATTATGATTTCATGAGACTGTTTACGGTTGGCCAGGCAATAGAATTTCCTACAGCTTGGACTGAGATTGCTGTACTTCACCAATGATGAATATGGTGTGGTTCTAGGATGTTGGAGGAAAGCTGAATATCCTGCCCAGAACTTCCTAAATTATCCTGCTGCTGCCTTCAAGCTAAATAGAATGCATCTTAATATTTCTGGACCTAATCTTAATTGAATTGACAGGGCACTCAACTTCTGTACATGAAACAGAATAAACCAACATCTTGTCTTATAAGCAAGATATCTTGGACTGGCACTACAGGCATATTTATCAACCTTTTTTAAAGCCAGACTCACAATAGGAGTAATCCAAAATGATATATTGACTAGATGTCTAAATATGGGACATTTTTTTTCACTTATCAGAACAAAGAAATGGAAATTTCCTGCATAGTACAGAGGTCTTCATGGGTGTCAATCAAGCGATATTTTGTAATGAAAATAAAGGTGGCTGGCAGAATGCATGCTTGTGGATGCAAACATTATTTATTAGTGTTTGTTAGAAGCAAGTACAATGTCAGTAAAAGAAAACAAAGGTTGATGCTCAGTGGAAAATGTGACCAACAACAGCATGCTAAGGTGTAGGTATATTATTATGAAATAATAACAGTAAAAAAAGGTAATAAAATTATCCATGTAGTTCCTTTGGCAACTGTCATCCCTTCAAATTAATAAAAGCCCATATTAATAAAAAGGCACAGCAGAAATTCCAGGAATGTTCTTTATTTTAGTATGGTAGAATAAGAATCTTGAAGGCTTGTCCATGTTTCTGTTAGTCCTATCTTGTACATCGTACACCAAATAAAATTGAGGCAGAATTATTTTGAGTTTCTTTTTCACATTTTCATCTTTCTCAGCACCCATTCCTTCCCTATTCCCAGTTCTTTATATTGCCTCTCCTGTCAGAATTAATTCCCCTCTGGCACGCAAAGACAGCTCAGACAATTTGTCAAAGGCAACAGACATAGAATCACTCCACACCCTCCCACACCACTTGGAGATGGGCTCAACAGCTAGCCAAGGTCAACAGACAAGTCTGGGCAGGGAAGAGTTACATGGAGTTGTAAAGTGCCCCTCCATTCCTGCTACATGGCAACTGTCACTGGAGAGTCCAATGTGGAAGGAAAGAAACTGCTTTGTCCTGGAGTTCACTGTCTATGGATAGGGGTGAAAGGTCACAGGGATGGTGCTTGTGTGTGGATTTCAGATGAACCTGGCAGACAAGTGTGTGTGTGGTACATGGACATCAGTCACTCTCTCCCAAGACCTCTCCAATTCAGGATAGCCCTAGTCAGAGAGCCAGCTTGAAGCATGATTGGTGGGGGAGAATTGTTGACCATTTGAGAATTGTGTTAAAAGTTAGAATACTGTTATACTCTTTTTTTCCCCTGCAGTAAGCATGTAAATTTCTATATTATTTGAAGAATTTTATATAGGAATGTATAAGAAACCTTATTGCTTTACCAAACTCAGGCATTTTAGACCTCTGTTAAAAGCAGATGTTAGATATGCTATGATCACCACAAAGAAGCAAAATATGAAAAATGAAGATGCTATAAAAATGACTCATGGATGAATTATTTATTACTCTGGTAATCTTGACATCCATTAATAGCTGAGGGCCGGCAATGTATCTGAAACTCTTCCATCTGACAGTCATAGAGCAATTCTGTATTATTAGAAGCAGATCTATACTTTCAGACCAGCAGTTATAAATGTAAAAAGTAAAGGTATCTGCCATCACAAGCACCAAGTTCTTCTAGAAAACCAATAAGTGAAGCTTGTGTTGAACTATGAATGTATATTTCTAGTTGCCATTACCCAGTCTTTCAAATTGTATGATTGATGAGAATAGAGAATGGAAAAGCCTAATATTGCCAACATTTTGTAGACCTGCTTCATGCTGATTTCACCATAGGCGGAAAAAATAAATTCCCCTAATAACCAGTATATTTGGGGTGGTGGGCTTGTAACAGTTTTTTTTTTTTGCAAGTTTTACTTTAACCTATTAATATATAGGCTAGGTTCACACGTCACATTAATCTATCAGGTTAGCGGGTTACATGAATCTATATAGGCATTGCAGTTTGTAAATGACAAACAGGTTATTTAGGTAACAAGCCACAGTTAAAGAAAAACATAGCTTAGCACAAGCATTCTGCTTGAAAACTGCAGGGAAAAGCTTACAGCCCTGGTATTTCTTTAGTGGTCTCCCATCCAAGTGTTAAACAGATCTGGCCCTGCTTAGCTTTTCAAGATCAGCCAAGCGAGGGGCTGCTAATTAGCCGAATGATCTATTTATGTAGTGTGAACCATTTGCTTTTATTTAATTATGAAAGTAATTTACCTAGCACATGACCACCTAAGAAATATGGTTTATCAATTTAAATAATTGTTCGTAGTGTTTAAACTTTGAAGCACATAGTACTGATAAATTCCTACTAGGTTTAGCGGAAACATGATTATATTGCTATTTCCATTGTCTCAGATTATAGGATATGCTGGCTAGATGTAACAGAAATTACAATCCAATGTTATATGATCATAAATGTTCAGACATGATCTAACATGTGAATGGGCTTTCATGCTTAAGCAATTATGTTTATTGTTGATGCTGAAATTGTGTCAATAGGAGGCCATCACAGCTAAAACCCCTAAATTCCTGATTCATGTTGACTGCTTAAATCTGTGAAACGACCTTCAGATACATATTAGGAAAACATCACTTTGAATTGTCACAAACCACATCCTTTTGTTAAAAGGGGCAGGGAGCGGGGGACTTAGTTGCTCATAAAAGACACAAAAAGAGGTGGTTAACTGAGATTGGCTCTTAGTGGCAACTGCCCCTTTAGATTTTGAACCATTATTTATTTTATAAATCAAATTTAATCAAATCATTTGCTGTTAACTGAGGCCAGCCAGGTCCCTGAAGATTCAGTTAATCCCAAAAAACTGTAGTCCAAAGGGGATGAAGTTAGAATAGGAGAAGATAAATCCAACACAAATTACAGACTTAAACATCTTTCATAAGAGGTATCTTGGGGTTGTACTAGCCAACAGACTGGAATCTTTAGAAGAACTCATGCAGCACAGGCTCAGCTCCTGGCAGGAAGAGTTCTTGAAAAGGCTTGCACAACAACAGCTGGTCAGAGTAGGTTCTTTCAAATGACAGATCTTTAGAACGGCTTGAGCAGGTGAATAAAACAAGGTACTTTTCTTCCAACAATCATCCACTCCTCTTTGCTGCCCCACATAATCCATTAGTTATTATAAAAATGAACTCCATACTTCAGCTTCCTAACAGCTGTGGCTAAAGTATCTAGTTTTCCACCAGAAAAGCCTATCAAGATTCACACTATTCATGGTTGGAAGGCTCTGCATCCAGTTCTCAAAGATCTGGGATTTTGCAGCACCACATGAGCAAGTTACTGAACAAGTCTTCTAGTCTGCTACCCTACATAGTCAGGCTCATCCTGGAAGAGATTGCTTATGCATCTATGTGCATTAGATTCCACATCTGCTGTGAAAAAAAATTCTCTATTAAACTTTTTCACAGTGCTACACAGGATTATTTTTCAGTTGTCAAGTGGTCATCAACAGCAAATCTGCATGCTTCTGAATCAAGAGAGAGCAGCCAGAATAGCAAGCTGCTATGGTATTGTTTTGTCATGGACAATTTTTATTTTGACCTTTGAGACAGTACAAGGAGTCATTTATAAGCTGTTTTCTGCTTTTATTTGTTTTCAAGTCATTCTTGACACCTGCAGTTACATGAACATTTTTGGAAATGATTTGTGATTGCTTTTTTCCTAGGGCTGAGACTGAACGATTGGCACAAAATCATCCATTTGGTTCCTATGCCTAAGGCAAGACTAGAACTCAGTCTCCCAGCTTCTAGTCCAGTACCTTTAACCAGTACACTAAACTGGCTCTCATTTTCTGCATTGTATTTATCTGATCTGGCAGCTGTTGCAGTGAGCCAGTGTTAAGTGCCGAGAGAGATGGCCTCCTTTAATTCTCTGTTAGCCATTGGGCAAACAATCCTGAAACCTATTTCCCCTCCAGGAATTGTCAAAGGACTTCATTTTTGTCTTCTAATGTACTTAGTACATAACAGGTGCTTCTTCACATTTGCTTCTTTTCAATATTCCCAGGAGTCCCCTTCCCCAAACTGCAGCAATTCACTTCAGGACTATTTTCTGTACAGGCAGTAAGATAACAATTCACACATTTTACAATTGTATACATTTACATTTGAATACCACAAGAAAAATTGGAGGGGGAAACAGCCAATTTGCCCATGACAAATTCTTAAGGGTAGCCTGGATCATATCCAATGTATTCAGATTCTTAAAGAAGGCATGTAAACCATAGGGTTATAATTGGAAGACACTGATAACAGGAAGTGTATTGTTTTTAAACGTAAAAGTACAATGTGCTTACCAATTCATGGTGACCCAAGAAAGATCAGTGACTTTTGCATTGTAGTCCCACAGATTGTGCTGATTTGCTGAACATTAATGCACCCATATTTTAGTGTTCCTATTCTTATTCTGTAGGCTAGAGAGCAAATTTGGATCAGATATGTGTAATTTTTTCATATAAACTTTTATATTCTGAGCTCCTAATTTATCTTCTCAAAAATTTAAATTAGATTGCAATTCTCTGCAAATTGAAATACAGATAAAACTAATGAATTTTATTGAACTTTATTCTATTTATAAATTCTAAATAAACATTTCCAAAAAAGCCAACCTATGGAACAGACTGATCTTATGGATGCTTATTCAAATGTGTGTTTTCTCTTGCTAATCTATGGCCTATTTTAACTATAACCCCTGCCTTAGGTATACTTTCTGCATTTCTCTTGTCCAAATGTTACTAACATGCAGTATTTATTTATTTTTCAAATTTATATATGCCACCCATCTCACTATACAAGTGTCTCTAGGCGGTATTACAGATAAAAACTATAAAATCATTGTGTGTGTGTGTGTGTTAAAAACTACAAAAGGTTAAAATTAAGCCAAAAAGTGAAAACTACAATGCAAACTAAAAAGCGGAGAGCACCCTCAGGCTACCAGCCACTCTCAGTGCTGTGAACCTCCATTGGGTCCCCATGCAAGTTGGCAGAGCCAGGTCTTAATGCGCTTTTGGAAGGCCAGCAGAGTGGCGGCCAATCTCACCTCAGGGGGCAAGATATTCCAGAGGGTGGGAGCCACGGCAGCAGAGGCTCTCCTCCTGGACCCTGCCAGTTGAAACTCTCTAGGCAACAGGGTCCATAACATACCCTTCCTGCCAGACCAGGTGGGACGGGTCGACATAATGAGGACAAGACGGATCCTCAGGTAGCCTGAGTATATGTTTATGTGTGGATGCACATATTCTAGACAGGCACTGTAAGTGTCAGGTTTGTCATAATTCTTAGCTACCCTGTGATTTTACATCCTGTGTAAGGGGACTATTGCTAAAAGGACAAGAGTGTAATTTCATGCAAGCTGAGTGTTAACCAAGAATAACTGGAAGTGTTTCCAACTTCTATAGCCATGGATGCTAAAGCAGATAGTAATGATAGGTATCTTGCACTAGAATGAAATATCAGCTTAGCCCTGAAATTTTATGCCAAAACAGTATTTGAGAAAGTCCTTTCAAAAACACTACACTAAAATAGTGTACCTACCTTATTTTTACATTTTTGTATCTCACATCATCACATTTTTTAAGAAGTTTCTAAAAAAACTAGGTTCAAGATGTCACATAGAACCATTCCTCTAGTAAGATTGAATAATAAAATATCAATATAAAGCTTCATTATATTAATATTTATTTTTGTGACATCTTTATGTGCTTGAATAAATGACTATATGAATTAACACAAACATTAATGTAACAGCTTAATCAGAAAAGAAATCGGCCATTTCTGGGTATGATAAATCTTAGCTCAATAAATATATGGTACATCTTTCAGGGAGAATTTAATTACCCTTGCATACTGTAGACATATGAAAGTGAGAGCAGAACTAAGAACAATGAATATATTGAATATCCAGTAAAGAGGTTGGACTTAAATCTTTTCAAATATTGAACTCACATAAAGTATATTGTGTTCCTGTACATCTGAATGTCTTCCCTCCCCCCCAACCCCCATTTAAAAGCAGCCATGGGATTGCGTCAATTCATACATGCTGGAACAGAATGACAAAAAAAATGTTATTTATTATTCTATATTCATACACCATTAATATTTAATTATACATTTAAAACAATATTTTACACCAAAGTTAACAAATGCTTGCCTCACTCCAAAGCTGCAATCCGAAGACTAAATTTGTTTTAAGATTTAGGACTTACGTCAGAAAAGTAATGCATGCAATCAATCAACACATTTATCACTGAATTTAGCATCCAAAATAACAGCTCACGAATTACAGAGCTGGTCACACATTTTTAACAGGTGACTATTCAAATATTATTTAAGGGCACCAAGATAATTGCACCCATTTATATCAGCATGCTGATTTTAAAAAATGTTCTCTATGTAAATGCAAGAACTCAGAAACCCAATGGGAAGCTTTAGAAAGCATGGCCTGAGTGTTAAAGACCAGTGGTCAACAAAGTGTTTTTCCTACAATTTCTGTAAGCAAAATTTTTTCAACATTTGGCTATGCTAATTAGGGTTGTGGTTGCACTTCACATCATCATAGGGATCACAATTGTTATTCCTGTTTTTAACTATTAGCTACTTGAGCTTATGCCCTAAATTTCCAAAATTAAACTGTAGGGTGCCATTACTTATTAGGATTGCCTCACCAGGCCCAATTATCCCAATGCTAAAATAAGATATAAAGCATTCCAGTCAGCCTGTCTCATGCAAGCACATTACATTTGTAACGTATCAGATGAGCTGATCATAATAATCCTAGGCAAATTAATGGGACTTTTCAAGCTTTGCTGCAGTAAGACCTGACTAAATGATAGCATGACTCTTCATATTTATCTACTTCTTCCAGTTTAACAATCAGTTAACTTCTGTTAACACAAACAGAATGTTCTGACTCTTCTGACATTTCCAGAAATAAAATCTAGTTGATTTACAAGCAAGAACCTCCAAATTAAAACAAAAGCATTTCCAGATCCAAAATTTTGCCAAATGATTATCACTTCATCATTCTTTCTTCCAAAAAACATCAAGTATATCCTCTTCTTAAATACAAAAAGCCCTAACCCCCTAAAGCAATTCAAACAATGTCTGGGATTAATTAATTCCAATCAAAGCTATTTAGTCACTGTGAAATGGACCTACTATAGGGAACGAAAAATGCTTCCTTGAAAGTATCTCAAGTCCATCCCTCACACTTAATCACTTGAGACAGAAAGGATGCTCACACAGAAATTGTTTCATACAGATTCATATATATATATTTTATATATATATATATATATATATATATAAAAAAGAATCCCAAATATGAAAAACCTGTACAATGCCACTCTGCATTCACTTTAAACAGAAATGATGAGAGTTCAATGTGAAGCAAGGTTATAACGTGGAACACAGGACGATTAGTTCTTCTAAAGTCTGTTTCTAATGCATCTCTTCCTTTTTCTTACTTTATTTGTATGCAGTTCTATGCATTAATAGTCAATGCAGAGCTTCATTTATCTGGCAGTGAAGGTTATATAGTGCTAGAATGCAACATCAGCATAGCTCTGAAATGAAATGAAATTTTCTTTATGTCAAAAGAACAACATTGTAGAAAGTTTTTGTGATATTATAATTATATATTCCAATTTTTCTTGATCTGGAAGTAATGCAATAAAGTAGGAGACATGGAACATGCACAGTTTGTACAGCTGATTGTATCCACTGTTTCAGTAGATGGCACGTGGATTTTTGGTGGTATAATAGGCCTCACAGGCTGCTACATAAGCTGACTCTGGAAAGAAGTCATCGTGATACTCAGCTAGAAACCTATAGAAGTAAAATAAGTATGATTATTTGTTCTGTTAAATTATCCAATATAAGTTATTTTTAAAATGCTTCTGAAAAACTGCCATAAATTAACCATGTGCATACAACAGCATACATCAATCTTATAAATGGTTAATTGAGAGTGGTTCCCATTATACCCAATGGGACTTACTTTTGAGCTCTGGACAGCCACAAGTAATCCACTGAAATACCTCTGAAATGCTTTTGTTAAAAAGTAGGATCATTATTTCAACAGATTTTACAGATTTTTTCTATTTTCCCTTTAACTCATTTGAAACTAAAATAATTAGATAGTATTGTAACTTTATACTTGATGATTAAATTGTTTTTTTCCTGCACAAGAACTTTAAAACATACTCTAAAAATACTAATCCAACACAGTTATAGCCTCTTGTTTGCTATAGCTAATATAGATTGGAACTAGATTATCTGCATATTAGTACAGACTAGTGGTCACAGGCTATTACTGCAAGTTATATTACTTAACAATATTCTTCCTACAAATAATATACCTGAATATTTTAATTAGAAGATTGATAAAGTCAAACATTATGTAGTTATATAGCATTTGACAGAAGGACTAATTCAATGCTGTAGAATTAAGAAATATTAATTTTGAATGGCAAGTATATTGTTCTACATAGGAAAAAAAATTATCAGATCCTAAATATACATCAGCAATGGACCTACAGGAGATTTTGACATTATATGTCACTAGCAGATTATAACAAGCTCATATTCTTTTGGTGCAAACACCTTCTTTTAAGCAATACAGGAAGAACAATCATCTTTCTGATCTATATGCAAGCTCTACATACACTGAAATGCCACTTTAATCATAAGTCTGGCACATCATTTCTGTCAACTTCTTATACACAATACAGGTAGTCCTTGTTTAGTGACTGCCTCAGTTAGTGACCATTCGCAGTTACAAAGGTGATGAAAAAGTAACTTTGCAACCAATGCTCGCATTCACCTTTGCAGCGTCTTTCTCTCTCTGTCATGTGTTCACTATTACAGTCAGTGAGTTTGCGTTGTCCTGTGCCTGACCTGTTCTTTAAATTTTTCTCCCCTTGCAGAATGCAGAGATTGCCTAAACAAGCTATGTCTTCCTGAGCTGCTTTTCTCTGCAGCACAGTGTATCTCTAAAAAAAGTACTACAGCTCTCTGACAGTAATTGATTAGAACCCTCTGCCAACTCCCACCTGCCGCCTGAAATTGACCAGACCTTAATCAGTTTCAAGTGAAGGGCTTTGTTTGCCTCCTGCAGGCTCAGAGCTAGCACATTCCTTTGGAAGTGTATTCCCCATTGTGTGCTTGCTTACTCTCTTGTAATCCCTTCCTCTCCAATGAATGTAAATGCAAACATTCTCTCCTTGCTAATTATTTAGCTCCAAGTGAGCATTCCAAAGGGTGGGGGTGTGGGGAAAAGGGCTGTAAGATTTACCCTGTTACTGGCTTCCTCATGAGCTCAGTTCTAGAAAACTTCCCTGTCGCTTGGGCTCACCTGGCTGTTTGGGGTCATATCCTTCTGATGATATAAAGCAAAGGAAACCTGAAGTAAAATTGTAAGCATAGTTGTGGTCATGTGATTTTTCACTTAGCAACCACTTTGCTTAATGACCAGGTTGCTGGCCCTAATTGCAGTAGCTAAATGAGGACTACCTGTAATATTAAAAGGAAAATACTTTTACAGAAGCTAAAACTTCCTGGTTAGAATCTTCTACTTTTCTCCTATAGGTTGAGTTACCTATGTAATACACATTTCTTCTACAACTAAAATGTTTGCTCTGCAAATTACTACATATTCTTGAATGTTTAGGCTTCTAAATTTGCTGTCATCCATAAGTTACCTTAGGAACAATTCGAAATGCTTTACTAAAGCTTTTAGATTTTTGTCAGAAAAGCTCATCTTCCCAAGTATCTCTGGAAGCTTTACTGTAAAAACAAAAAGGGAAAAAATGTCCACCTTTTAAATTTGATAGTTTTCCTTCAGTTAAAAGCAATTAACTATTAAGACCTTATCTTATTTGTTAGTGTTATATTCCATCTTTGTTTCAAGCACTCAAGGTTACCTTCATCCAATTATTCCCCACAATAATGCTATAAGGTAATTTGGGCTGACAGTGAATAACTGGCCCAAGATCACTCATGCTTTATAGACAGCAATATGAAAAATAGAAAGCGAGTTAGATGGAAGCATAGTTCTGATTTTTTTAAAAAAAAAAAATCCTTTGAAGGTAGGCTTATCTCTCTCAATAGGTCAGATTACTTACAAGTACTGCTACATATATGTACCTGAGTGAACTAAACCCTATTAGGAAAGCAGAATTAACTTACGATTAAAAATATCCAATAAATATACTGCATGAATTAAAATTACAACCAACACCATTGTAGAAGTTCATATGTATTACCAAACATGCGCAGCAAATGCTGAGATCCATAAATGTAAGAAGGTGGTGGCGGCTGATCGCCTGGGGGATAGCTTTCTGGCATAAGTTTCCATGACAACACCTAAGTACAAAATTAGAATAATCTTTGTCTTGATCTACAAAAAAGTATCCCAGAAAATAATGTAATTTAAAATCATGTCAGGATTCTGCCAAATATTGGTCAAAATCTTTTTCTTGGTAGTTTTAAATATATAAAATAACATAAAAACTTCCTCCTAATTTGCACAACTTTTTCTTTCTGAGTCAGAACCATTTCCAGAACTGTTTTTTAAAAGGCTAGGAAATTTACAAGATTATATACACAATTAATTAATTGTGACTACAAATTCTAATACACAATAGAGTTCCTTTAAAACCTTAACCACATCTTTAAATGTATCAAATGTAAGATATAAGGATTTGTAATTCAACATACTTAGGAAGAGGTTAGTCTGTATTAAGCAGTAAGCTAAAACGATGCAAGTTGCACCAATAATATCTGGAGGAATATAGGTTCCTCATTCCTAGTTCAAAGACATCTTGATTCACAGTACTAGCTTTCAAGGTCTTGGACAAAAAGAGCTTACCTCATTCAATTCATTATTTCTTCTGCCTTCAAATCCAGCAAATACTGCACTACCCTCTTTGCTAGGTGTCAGCGTAATAGGTGATGACGACCCACTGTGGACAGGAGTTTCTTCAAGAAAAGAGCAAGATGTTATTTTATGCACAGATGTACAGGGACAAGGGCTCTTATTCAGCCACGAGAGATTTCCTGCATCTGTTAATAAGTTCCTTTGACCTTTTTCTTTTTTTGGGGGGGGGGGTTTGCTTTAAAACAGTTTTTGACTCCTGGCGACTGCCTGGATTAGTCCTTGCAGTTTTCTTGGCAAGATTTTCAGAACTGTTTGCCATTGCCTTCTTCCTAGCTGAGAGTATGTCTGGCCCAAGGTCACCCAGCTGACTTTGTGCCTAAGGTGGGACTAGAACTCATGGTCTCCTGGTTTCTAGCCTGGTGCTTTAACCACTGCACCAAACTGGCTCTCTCCTTTAACTTAGGCAATCTTATTTTTATAAAATTACATTAAGTATAAATGCATGTGATGACCACATTAGTATCTTTGATCAATATTCAAAATAGATATAAATGTATTTTCTAATATGGACCTTTTTAATCCCCCAGTGTCATTACTCCTCACACACTAATATCCAGGATATAATAATTCTTTGCTCTGTGTGTTTGTGTGTGTGTGTGTGTGTGTGTGTGTGTGTGCACGTGCGCCTTCAAGCAGGCTTCATGTCTAAGGAGGGACATTGCTAGCAGCTAGTAAATCAGACAAAGTATTTTGCTACAAACAAACTGATAATGGATTCTGGCAAGTTATTAGCATAAAGCAAGTCCTTTCAACTGCTTCTACAAAACAATCAGATTGGAACTGATGTTTCCAAGACATCTGCCTGTTGCTAAAATAAAAAAAGTCTCTAATAACTCTAATATCTGGTCATTTGGAATGCATGTTACAATATTGCTCTGCTTATAGTTTCTGAGCCATCCTCCTCAAATGCCATCATTGGTTGCTAGAACTGTCACATTTAAGTGAAAACACTTGAAATGCATGTTATCATACTACAAACATGCTTTTTATCAACTGCAACTTATTCTGGTATTACAACAAAAATCAGATCAGGAGACATCCCCATGATATCTCCAACATGGATTGAATGTAGCATACTTAATATGATCCACTTTGAAGAACAGACTAATCTTCAAAAGTCTATTTAAAGAGTGATGATGGCAATTTTATCATAAAAGCTTAAAGTACATGTGCCATGCCTTTGAAAAATGTCCATTATTAGCACTCAAATTTATCATGATCAAAGTCTGATTGAGCTTGTTAAAAGACAACCAATAAACTGAAAACACTTTTCACATCTTTATCCCTTCTTATGTAATCAGTTATCCATCTTAACACAGAACTTACTTTTTTCAAGATGCAAAAACAATTTTGGCATTGAAGCAGGAGCCTCAATATTTCGTCTTTTTGGCTGTGGAGAAGCACTACTTTCTGACAGCCTGTCACAGTTGGATGTGTGCCGTGTAGAGCGCCTTAGAGACTGCAAGATTTCAGGTTCAGTTTTTCTACGTTTAGGTGTTGCAGGTTCTCCTGTTGCAGGCTGGCTATCTGTGGATTGTGGAGTTGATGGATTCAGAAGAGGTGGGCTTGGAGAAAGCTCTTCTTGATTTCTGATCAAACAGAAAAATATGGTGTACTAGGATGTTAAGTGGTTATTGCAGAACAATATGGCAAATAAAGAATACTTTAAATAGTAACTATGTGAATTTCATCTTTACTGAAATGTCTTCTTTCAGCTTGCTCTTGGCTAGCAGTAAAAATTATAGTTTTATGACTAAAGGTTAAAAATAATGCCATCAAACCATTCTATTTCTTGAAAGGAATGCCAAAAGAAGAAAAACACAAACCCACCTGTTAGAATTTGCTACACTTTCTTTTATTGGTAGAAAAAATTTGGAGGAGGTCACCTTCTTAAACTGTGCTTGCTCATAGGGATATAGCAGAATCAGAGGAAGAGTGAAGTCAAAGGTTATCCTTAGCCCATCCACCATTTCTTTACATAATTCAACGCTAGAAAAATAGGATTACAGAAAAAAATAAGCATTTTATATAACAAATAAAGTTCATGTTGATATTGGATTTATTTTGAAGAACAAAGTCATAATAATCAATATATATCACCTCCAGCTTCAGAAAAATAAACTTTAAATATCAACTATTAGGGCTTACAAGATGCTACTGCACTCCCGTCTTCTGTTTGGACTTTCACAAGTATCTGCTTGGCAAGTGGGAGAGCAAAATATGGATGAAACCCTTGAACTGTTCCAATTTAACTCTTCTTGTACCATTTTAGTATAAACTGCAAATGAAATATTACAGAAGAGCTCTGCCAGACAAGTTCATTATGCCCATGTAATTACGTCTCATGGTGGTTTTGATATTACCCTATTAGCTCAAGCATCTATTTGGGGTCAGAAGCACACAATTGGAAACAAGCCAAAAATAATGCCTAGAAGGCTACAGTGGAATGACAACTTATTTTTTGTGTGTTTCTTATACTGATTAAAGAATTGGAAGTTGCTCCCAACAATCTACGTGTTCGTTAACCAGAGTACTATTTCAGCTCCCTGTGTAATACCTGATTTTTTTCTTACTAGTATCTACTCTTCCCTTCCACAGCCTAGCTTTTGCACAGGTTACTGAAATGGCTTTCAAAAAATGTAATAAAAGAGAACAAGTAACAAAATAGCAGAGTAAATGCAGAGTGATTTTGATAGAATTAAAAAACAGCTTTGGAAATGGATGAAAGGAGCTTCCACCAGAATGGAACTCAAAATAAAAGTGATGAAATGATTTGGGATGGAACTGAAGAGAAGGAATACTGCAGAGTATTTTAGAGATTTGTATAAGAATGATAGTGATACATTAAAGAAATATAAGGAGCATAATGTTCTTAAGGAACATAAGAAATGCATGTTATGTCAATAAAAAGTTGAAAAGAAAGTCATACTGTAATGTTGTGAGAATGCTGAGAAACAGATAAATGATGTAGCTGGAGAAAAATTAAAATATGGATATAGTTAGCTTATTAAGTGGCTGCATGACTTATTTAGCATATCTATGAAAACTGCATCTGCACCACATAATGGAAAAACACCATCACTGTTCCTTAATCCAAAGTGAAGTGAATGCAAAAACTATGGGAAATAAAGTTATTAAGCTTGCTAATACCTGACTAGCTGAACATACTTCACTTGAAGTTAAGCCTTTCATTTTAAACCCTAACTTAGACACAAAATTAAATAGTGTTTGCTTACTTTTTTTCTGGTGGGACATAATGAAGATTCAAGTTGGTGTGTGAAGTCATTTGATGGTGTCGTGATCTCTCATTGGCTGAAAAAGCTGCATTAATGGCAAAATGCTTTACATACGATTCCAAGATGGTTATTATATTTGTCTGACATGGAAGTTTCACAAGCTAAATAAAAGAGCAAATTAATTATCAAATCAATTAATTTATGCAGCAAGTTACACATTCTCTGTTCTCATTATTTTCAAATATACATGGTGCTTATGCAGGCGAAACTGAATTAAAAAAAAGTAAGTTAGACACCACCACCACCACCCTGCCCTGCACTCAAATCCACTTCTACTCTCTCTCTCCTTGTGAATGCTTTGCTCACTAGCCTATAGTCTGGACAAACAAGAACAAGTAAGTATAACAGGAATACAGCACATTTTCCTCCTCACTCGCACTCTTTTATTTTTCTTATTCTTTATTAAGATTGCCTCATGTAGATGGCAAGACCAAGGTATCCAGATCAACAGAGATTTCAACAGAGAGTTATACTTAATGCTAGGATGGGGTAAATACAGACACTTGAAAACAACAATAGGAATTTTGAAGGTTCATATACAACGAATTAACTATGGCTGAGTCTTATTGGAGTAGTTTTTCCTCTCTCTCTCAACAGCTACACTTGAATAGCCTTTTCTGAGATAAATATGCAACTGAATTGACCTAAGCAGTCCCACAACCTCTCACACTGTTGCATCCACTTCTTGCTCCCTAATCACTGGTTAAGGCTTTAAAGGGGAATTGAATAAACTCATGGATAGCAGATATATCAATGGTTCTTAGTTTTGAAAAATCAATGATATTTCTAGGTTAAAGGGAGCAAGCCTTTTAATATCAGTTGCAGCGGAACTGGGATCACAGCGGAAGAGGGATATGTCTTCACTTCCTGCTTGTGAGCCACCACAGGCACCTGGTAAGTCCTTTACCAGGTGCCTGTAGAAACCAGAAACAAAATGCTAAACTAAGATGGACCTTGGCCAGGTCCAGTAGGGCTAGTTTTAGGTTTTCTAGCATTAACATTCAGAGATCAGGAAGTCAGAAAAGCTGAAATAAGAATAAAAATAAAAGGGGGCATTCATACATTTAGAATTAAGAAACAAGGTGCCTTTCTGTTTTTTCAAGGAAACTGAGTTTACAATTTTCTCATGCAAACGTTATCAAATATAAGTATTCAGTTCTCATTTTTCTTTAACATCCTAATTTAAGGTATGAGTACAAAGTTTCATTCTTGTTGATATCACCATAAGATTGATGGTGAAATGAATTAATTGCAAATAAATAAGAAATTGTTTTAATGTATTTAATAACATAAATCTATTTTTTTCTTGACAATACTCAAGAATCTTTATGTCCAATGCTACCCCTATGCTATCTCAAGGCTAATATACTCTCAGTTATATTACCTGTGGAATAGAAAAGGCAATAAAAAAGGAAGATCCTGAAGATTTCAGCTTACAATTAATCTATTTCCTTCAAACTCTAATAAAACAAATTACTATTAAATCATACTGTAGAACACCTTTTCACTAGTTTTCATATTTGTTTGCATAGGTTGTAAAGTTGTATATACTTACCCTGTATCAAATCCTCTGGAACTTAAATCAATCTTATATCTGACAAATCATGCAAATGATTGCACTGTCAAAACATTATTTAGCATTACTATATCCAATTATTTTAATTTGCATAAAATGTTTCATACTCGCTTTCGCCTGTTAATATAGTAACAATCCTCTTCAAGTTTCTTTTTCAAGATTTCAGGAATTTCTATGTTTATTGCTCTTTCTTCCATATCCCTTTTAGCATGAGTCTCTTGCTCTTCTTTCTGTATGAATATAATCAACATTAAAAAAAATTATACAAATTTACTTATGCTACATTAAATACAATAGACTATTAGGAATATTGAAACGGTATAATGAGGCATACATCAAACCTGAAACCACAATTAAAAACCTGTTGCAGACCAAGGCAAAGAGAAACATATCCAAAATAGCTTCATGCAAGATAGAAGTCCAATTCTGATCTGTATCTTGGAGCTTTGGGATGATGTAAATCTCAGTGCTTTTACAAAATCTACTTTTTTCCAGTCCCTTTCCTAATGATCCTTAGCATGGAATTTGCCGTTTTCACAGCTTGAACTATGAATCAACATCCTCCCTGATCAATCTACTACAACTCCCAGTCTCTTTTTCCTGGTTAGTTACAGATAGTAGCAAACCATTAAAGGTCAAGTCCTCTTATCCCATGACTGCTAAATTTCTTCAAAGGCCTTTGACAAGAAACTTTATCAAAGACTTGCTGAAAATCCAAGTTTGCAATGATCAGTTCCTACTAACAATTAAAAAAAAAAAAACCCTCCAGAAGGTTGGTGAGGCAGGATTCACATTTACAAAATCCAAGCCAGCTTTCCTTTCAGCAGTTCTTGTTCTTCTATGTGTTTAGGACTTTTTAATTACTGTTTTTACAATTTATTCAGAAAAGACAATAAACTGATCAGCATGTAACTTCTCCCTGCATCTCCCTGCCCTTTTTAAAGAGCTGGTATCACTCTCCTATTCAAGATATAAATAATACAATATATAAAATGCACGCCATCTAGAGGGCCCTCTAAGTTTGTTTTCTCTTTTTTATTTGAGAATGGATACCAATAGTCTGATCATCTCTTTTAAGGATTCTTATCTAGATCTAGAGTCATAGATCAGAAAATCTATGGTTCATTCCAAAGCAAATTAGGCATTTTCCAAAGCTGTGGATCCAGCCCCCAAATCAAAACTTGTAGTAAGTGCACATACTTTGCAGTGCAGATTTGAACTGACATTAGATAATAAACATTGCCTTATGGACAAAAATTTTCATATATTTATAATTTCAAACTAAAATTACTAAGACGTGTTCTGGCTAATTTAACAGTTTAATATCACATATTTACTTGGTAGCAAGTCTCACTACCGTAACCTGTATTTTTAACAATATGCCTGTGAATCTGAAAATGATTTATAAAATCAAATGGTGTATTGAGACTCATTTTAAAAAAATAAAGATACTTAACAGCTTTTTTTCACCCAGCATCTGCACAGCTTAATTCTTAATTATACAATCCACTCTAAAATATTCTCATGCTTTATACTTAAATGGTTTTGATTGTTGTTTCTAAAGTGTTTTGTGGCATTTCTTATTTGTAAATATATCCAGAATTTATATGAACATACCATTTCTATCTTTTCATCAATGTCACTTTCTTCACTCTTTAGTTCTTCATCTGTGCCTTCATCACTGTCATCAGAAGAAGAACTACTTATAGCTGTATAAGAAAAAATGAATTACCTTTCACATTTAACAGAGTTACCTATTTGACAAAGAGAAGTTAAACTTCAAAACCAAAGCAGCATATTAACTAGAGGTTATAGCAGAATTACAGCATTTAAACAAACCACAAAAATATTTAAGTTTTAAAATTTCAAACATAAATAGGAAGTTCTACTTGTTCCAAGATTTAGAACCTTACAGAATCTGAATTGGTTTCATGGGAGTATTATGTTGGGTACCATTTTACTGTGATTTTGAAGAATTTTAATTACTGAAGCATTAGACAGGTAGAACAAATTAGTTATATCTTGTAAGGTTATCTGAGATTCTTTTGAGCTTGTGGAGGAGACAGAGGAAGCAGATGGGCTCTTCTAGGGCATGAACTCTGCTTCCTGCAAGCTGGATCCATAAATTGCGTAGATGGACTACATGTGGTTAATTTGGGAGATGGTAAACATTTCTCGGAAGACTGCCATCAGTCTTGAAAAAGGAGATTATGTACCCAGTTCTAAATAGACCATCTCTTGATACAACCAACCTATGCAACATACTGGTTAATCTCCAATCTGTTCAATAGGATTTCAACCTTGACATGGAATGAAAACAGCACGGTAATTCGATTTCTCCCTCACACTACTCACCATCCACACGAAGCCACTACAGAAGTAATCCATTATTTTGTGGTGAGGTGCCATTGCCTGGAAAGGCCAAAGCAAGTTCTGCAAGCCAGAGTTGCTGTCTATTGTTAAGAAATTTGGCTTTATCCTGGCTTTGGTTTTAACTCCTGATGGACATATTGCACTCGACCTCAAAAAGCAGGTAATTTGGGGTTCTTCCTGGATTACAGCTCCAACCCAGCAGGTGGAAGACATGGCAGGGATGGTTTGGCTACCTCTGCTTAGTGTAGGGGGCTTAGGCAATGCCTTTGAAGGACAGGAGGAAGAGTCACTACATAGGCAATGATCAGGCAAGGGGAGCTTGAGTCTATTCCAAGAAACTGATTTGAGAAAATGCTTCAGACAAGCCCCTCCCTACTTCACATAAAGATAAAGTGAGGGAGGGGGGAACACGTTCAGACTGACAAATTCTGTTACTATAAGTGTCCCAATAAAAGTAGCTTTATGCCTATATGGCATTGGTTTCTTGGCATGGTCTGCCTTATAGGGTTGACACTTATCCACCAATTGAAGGTTTACCTGAGTAAAGTAAGTCAAGTGTTGTCACCTCAGTCTACTACAATATTCTCTACATGATGCTGCCTCTGAAGACAACCTAGAAGCATTAGTTGGTCCAAAGTGAAGCATCCTTTCAGCTAACTAAAGGTAGCAGATTTCGTCACTATGCTATGCTTGCTACACCAGTTACTGATTTGTTTCCAGGACCAATTCAAAATTATGATTGTCATCTTTAAAGCCCTACATGGTTTGGATCTTGGATACCTACAGGTCCAGCCCTCTTGACAAGATCTGACATGATCTTTGCATTGTTGTAGGGAGTGATTACTGCTACTTTGTGATTACTACTACCAAGTAAAGTCAAGAAAGTGAGGACCCAACAGTATGCCTCAACTGTAGCTGTCCCCATGCTGTGGAATATCTTGCCTCCTAAAATATGGAAATCTCTACACATCCTTGCCTCTCAGCTGTACATCTCTACCCCAGGCCAGACAAGCAACATTATTCAGGTGTTTACCCAGTACCTGAAGGATGTGAGGGTCTAGATGGATAAGAACTGGCTGTGATTTAGCCCTAACAAGATGGATTGGTTCTGGATTTTTGGGACCCTTGGATCTGTAGAGTTATTATGTTTAATTCTTGATGGGGTAGCAGTCCCCTGGAGAGAGTTGGTGTGCAATTTGGGAGTCCTAAAGAAGCAGATAGTAGTTAATCCTGGGGGGGGGGTGCACAAATCCATCTGGTGTGCCAATTGCACCCATTTGTGGACTGGGAGGGCCTGCTCATGGTCTCACATGCCTTAGTTACCTCCCAACTGGACTACTGTAATCCCTTGAAGATCACCCAGAAGCTTCAAATGGCCCAAAATGCAGTAGTGCAGGGGTGTCAAACTCAATTGCGCAGGGGGCCAAAATCTAAAACACACTTTAGGTCGCAGGCCGAACAGGATAAACATTTATTGAACACACTAAAACTAAACTTTTAAAACTTTAAAACTTTTAAAACTTAACTTTTTTGAACATAAATATGAATAAAAACAGACAGGAATATTATTCCGGAATAAATCAACTCAAACCTTAAATAACTTATGATATTTTGCTCTCCAAAATATATCCTGTCTAAATTATACAAGTTAGAAATAAAGTAAACGTTAAAAGAACAAACATTCAAATTTCTTTACTCTTATGTCATTTTATATAAAAAATAAACTTAAATTTTAAATATCCCAAAAGATTTTGCTCTCCATAAAAATATATCCTGTTAAAATTATACAAATTCAAAATATGAACATGCTGCATAACAAAACCTGGAAATATAAATAAAATTTGTGCTTTTCAGCAATAACAAATCAAATCATTCAGTTGTCTTTGCTCTTATGTCATTTTATCAGAGCTGGACGCCTGGCATCTTTTTGGCAACAAGTTCGTTTATATTTGGTGTGAGGTTCTGTGTTGTGGAGATTCTCAGGATGGACTGCAGGTGCTCATCAGTGAGACGACTCCTGTGTGCTGTTTTGTTAGTCTTCATCACTGAGAAGAGCTTCTTACACAGATATGTGCTACCAAACATGCACAAGGTTCGAGCCGCATGTAGATGGAGCTGGGGCATTTCTGCGGGAATGGAGTGAATAAACTGTGCGGGCCATGCAGTGTCGTACTTTGCCTTCAGTGTACCATTACACTGCAGCTCAATCAGCTCCATCTGAATCTGCACAGGTGCAGTTTCCACATCGACGGCAAATGGGTTGCGAAGCAACTCAAAATTCTTTTTTTGTTCGTCAAAGTCACCAAAGCGCCGTGCGAACTCAGTGCGCAGTGCGCTCAGTTTATCAGCAAAGTGCATATTTGGGAACACTGTTGTGCCGACTTGGTTCAACATTACTTGGCAACAGGGAAAGTGGGTCGAGTTGCACTGGTGCATTTGTGTCTCCCATAAAAGCAGCTTCACTTGAAATGTCTTCTCTGCGTCATACATGTCAGTGATCATGCGATCATGTCCCTGGAGCTGGAGGTTTAAGGCGTTGAGATGAGCTGTTATGTCAACCAGAAATGCCAACTTGCATTTCCACTTTTCATCCCTAAAATTAGTGGAGTCTTTTCCTTTACTGTCCATGAACTGACAGATTTCATTGCTGAGCTCAAAAACTCTGTTGAGAACTTTTCCCCGACTTAGCCAACGCATCTCTGTATGATAAGGAATGTCAGCAAACTCTGAATCTATCTCCCGCATAAAGGACTGAAATTGCCGGTGATTTAAACCTTTAGCTCGGATAAAGTTTATGGGTTGTGTTACAGTGCTCATTACATTGTCCATCTTCAGGACTTTGGCACATAGTGCTTCCTGGTGTATGATGCAGTGATATGCCGTTAACTCACCAGTACAGTTCTCCTCCTGCATCTTTACTCGCATCCTTCCCACTAGTCCACTTTTTTCACCACACATAGATGGTGCTCCATCAGTTGTAAGTGCAATAAGTTTGTCCCAGGGCAGTTTCATGTCGGTTATACTTTGACATACATTTTCAAAAATGTCTTTTCCAGTCGTTGTCCCATGCATCGATTTAATGTCCATTATTTCCTCTGTAACACGCAAATTGGAGTCCACTCCACGGATGAAGATGGCCAGCTGTGCAGTATCAGTCATGTCAGTACTTTCATCCACAGCAAGAGAGTATGCAATAAAGTCTTTGCTTCTTTCACTCAACTGTGTTCTTAAATCAGTGGCCATCTCACAAACTCGATCAGCAATCGTATTTCTACTCAGGCTTACATGTGCCAGCATCTGCTTTTTGTCTGGACATAAGACGTCAAACACCTTGATCATGCAGCTCTTCAGAAATTCTCCCTCAGTAAATGGCCTGGCTGATTTGGCGATCTCTGCCACGATAAAACTTGCTTTCACAGCAGCTTCACTTTGTGATTTTGCACGGGTAAAAAACGTCTGCTGAAGTGTCAGATTCTTCTTTAACTCTTCTGCTTTCTGTATCTTCTGCTCTGCATTCAGGTCTTTCAGGTTATCCTGATGTTTTGTCTCATAGTGCCGTCTTAGATTAAATTCTTTAATTACAGCCACATTAGCTCCACAAATGAGACACACGGGTTTACCGGCAATGTCAGTAAACATATACTCAGCCTCCCATCGGTTTTTAAAGGCTCTGTTTTCAGAATCAACTTTTCTCTTCGGCATCGTGAGGGCTAGCTTCGCAATAACTTGCAGCATCATAAGTTAGACTTAATTAACGCGGGAAGCGTTCAGCAAGGCAGCTGAAGCGCTGCATTATGGGATCTGTAGTTTATTGTGTTACCAGCACTTCATATCGCCGGGCCATTAATAACAATAATATATAAAATGATCTCATGGGCCAGATATAATTACACGCCGGGCCGGATGTGGCCTGCGGGCCTTGAGTTTGACACATATGCAGTAGTGCATGCAGTTCTGGGCACTCTGAGGTTTGCCCATGTTACTCCCCTGCTGCACAACCTGCACTGGTTCCAAGTCTCCTTCTGGATGGAATTCATGGTGCTAGTTATCACCTTTAAAGCCCTGAATGGTACAAGGCCAGGTTATCCATGGGTCCACCTCCTCCCTGAGGGTATCTGCCCATCCACCAGATTGGATAAGACGGGCACAGTCCAGGTCTCCTCTATCAAATGATGTCAATTTGTAATGGTATGTGGGAATGATCTTGGGAGACAGGAGGAAGAGCCATAGACTGAACAACTGGCATGTAAAAGATAGATCAGTCCACAGAATGAGAAGGGGCATGAAAAGTATTTCAGAAAGGACCCTCCCTAGTTTTCCACAGAATAAAAGGAAAGGGTGGGAGTTCCTGGTTTTTAGTTTTTACATATAGTGGTTTGATGGCTGTTAGCTGCTTAGAGTTATACTGTACAAGATGGGTGGCCATATACCTTTTATAAATAAATAGCTTAAGACCTGGCTGTTCTACTGAGTATTTGTGGCCCATCTTTTAGATAAATTGATATTGTTTGCTCCTGTTTTGTTACATGTATTCCCTTGTTTTTCTAAGCCGACTTAATTGGTAGTGGGATGTATATAAAACCATATAATAAAAAAATAATAAACCTAAGTTATCCATCTGCTATTATTTGTTGACAAAAGGCTACTTTTTGCTGAACATTATAGTGCTTTGATTCTTTTCCCAAGATACGTTCACTTTCGAAACCTGAACTCTGAAACACTGTGGAACTTCTTGTAAAAGACACTTAATTCAACAATACATAAAATAATTGACCTAATATATATTTAATATGTTCTTTAATATTTTTAACATACTGATTAAATTCAACTATCCAAGTAGACACTAAAAAAAGAGAAAATAGCCAACAGGTCTACATTCAATATACTTGGTCACACTGACTGTCTTCTCTATACTACAGCTTCCTTTATCACCACAATTTCTTTTAAGTTGCAAACACATGTGGAAGAGGAACATATCTATTTTTATGCTTATTAATTGACTATAGTAATATTTAATTAGGTAGCACAAGTATCCCCAATATGTCAACTTACAATTTTCACTACTCTTTTCATTCTCTTCAGTAGGAAGGAGCTTCAGTACAGAATCAACACCAGGCAATCTGCAACGCCCTTTTTTTCCTTTTCTTCTCCTAAAGGAGATTGAAGAAAGGCTACCATTTAGCTAACATCATGATTTTTAAAATTTGCTTTAAAGCAGTTAAAGCAAAAATTAGCATTGAGAAAAGGGGGCATACTGTTTGCATTTCTTTCTCTGAACATTAAAAACATAACAGATTTCAAATATGTAGGGGCCAACTCATACACAATGCAAACTATAGTAACATACCTTCGTTTTCCCTCCCTATAGTTTAGCATTTATCAGAGCCTAGTTTATATGTGTTTATAATATGTAGCTTATTATCGAAGCAAAAACAAAACCATCATTTTTAGAAGAATTAATAAAATAAAAATAAATCAGGAGGATATAGAGAACAAGTGATTCTTCCTTTTAGAAGAACACAGGAAAAGGCAAACCTGCCTTCTATTTTTTCTACCTGCTAGTAACAAGCATTCTCCCATTTTATAGAACTCCTAATTAGAAATGACTTTCCTGCCATTATAAGGGCAACATGTGACCTTATAACGGCAACAAATATTTTGGGGTGCAAAACACTGTATGTTTAAAAAACAGGGAAAACCATCTGCACATACATAATAGCTATAGCATCTCTCCAGGATTAAAGACAGTAGAGCTGCTACTGAAATACACTTATGGCAATCTAAAAAATGATTTAATCTATTACAAAAAAATGTTAACCATATTTGATCCTTACATGCGAGCCACAGCTTTTCTTGCCAATTTGCGCTGTAATCTGCGGTTTTCATCAGTGTCACGAAGTACATGATCTTCAGCTGCCCATCTGTCCCAACTAAGTAGTTAAAAAAACCCCAAATAATAAAATAATTATTTGATTATGGAAATGGATGTCTACCTAGCTGATTGGATGCATTAGATCAAGGAGTAAGTCAGCTTGAACATTACTATGCATATAGCTCTCAAGCTGCCAACTGATCTTAAGCGTTGGCACTCTAAGTGTTGGTGAGCAGATAAGATAGACTGTGGATTCCATTAATAATCATTTTCAGTAAACTGATAGAGGTGGTTGTGGATGTGGATTTGAGGATCCAGAATTTATTGTTTACAATAGACCAGCATTCAGACTGAAGATATTTTGCCTGCAGAAGCTCAGCTGTTTATGATATACTGAGATAGTAAGGATACCACCGTGATCTGACAATGCTGGTATACTGGCATGGATAAAACAAGACAGTGAACCCTCATTTTAACAAGCCATTTTGGTGAAAGAGGAGTCCATTGCCCCCAAATGTATGTTAATTGCAAAAGTGTATCATCATGGTAATCTCCATAATTTGCATTACATCAGTATACAAATAATCAGTTACATTATTTGCATTAATTTACACTTGTGTATGATCTAAAATTACGCACACACAAACATATTATCATTTGTATATTGATATTACTACACAAATGGTATAAATCATCTGGGGATTTTGTAAAATTAAGGTAAAATTAACATAATTACGTCATCCCACTATGTAAGGCCACTGTTTTAGGGGGGATGTTGAGATGGAAATTTGATTTGCATCTAAAGTCTGGTGAATCAAGATTTCAAATTGCTTAAAATTAAAGTCAGAAACGTGCTGGCAATTAGGACATTATGTAAACTACCTACCAAGGACTTACTAGCATTTAGCAGCACAATGTACCAGCAGAAGCTTCTGAATAATTTTTAAAGTCGATCTAGAACACATTAGAGTCCAAGCTTCATCTAGAATAGTATGGATTACATATGGATTACTAACTCTGCTAGTTAGGAATATTTGGCATTTTTATTTAAATATATGCTCACCTTCTATTCCAACCATTAAAATGGATCAGATATTCTGGGATCTTTCTTCCTTTCTCATCCTTTCCGATAACAATATCAACGATCTAAAATCAAACACACAAGCATATGTAAACATTTCCATAGGCATGTACTCAAATTATTAAAATCTTTTTTTTTTTTTACAATTCATTGCTTATAACACAAGAGCATAAGCAAAGTAATTAAGAATATATTCCATAACTTCTCATTTCAAAATATTTTTTAAAAAATCAAATATATTTCAGAGATTATAATACAGCATTTGGATGTAATGACATCCCTCTATTACAAAAAAATTAAAGCACTTGGAATACTAGATTAAACTAGAACATTTGGCAACAGATAGAAGATAACTAATATTTGCTTTCTTTAGAAGCAATAAGGGATGGGTGACTGAAGGGGGCAAATGTGTGATGACATCACACATCATGACACAAGCACACAACAGCAACATTTACATGACATCACTGCATGTGTTGCTCTTTGAGCATTATTGTAGTTTGCATCATATACTACTTATATAACTGGTCCAAGAATTTATCAACAGGCAATTATATGGGAATATAAATTGCCAAGTAGCTGTGTTTTTAAGTTATGCATTTGTTCTAAATATGAATTACTAATTGTTACTTGTCACTGGCTTTTCAAAATATGATTTCTTGCCCATTTTAAGAAATCCATTAATTTCCCCCCTTTCCCAAGTAGAAAAAATACCAATTTCTTTAAAAAACTTACTGTTTATTTTGAAAAGTGTTATGCAGGATTGACATAGCCTATCAATCCTACGTAAGGATGGCTAAGGAAGGAGATATGAAACTGAATCCTGTTGTGAAATCCAAATTATCTCTGCTTCATTTCATTTCCAAGCAAGTCAGAAGACAAGAGTCCAGTAAGGTAAGCATCACCCTTCTTCAAGCCCAGCCCTCTTGGAGCCCTTTTTTATTCAGAAGGAAAAATAAAGGGACTTTGAAGATGAAATGGGAATCAACTGCTTCCTCTTGGAATATTCTTTATGGAATATACTGGATGTTGAAATTTGGCCCATTTGCAAGAGGTTCCTGGAATTAAGCCATCACACTCTCAAGCAAATTCCATACCAATTTGCTAATTACATTCAAATATGCACACCTTAACTTAGAACACAGTAACATAATTACATATTTAGCACAGTAGTACATCAAGATGCTCCTTTCTTTCCTAGGGGCATTTTTGCACAAGGAAGCAAGTTACATTACAATGCTCAAATCCTTATCAAATAGCTGTTGCTAGCCAACTGAACATCTCAATTCTACAGAAATAGGAATACGTTAAACCATTATATTGTTTTAAAGTATGCATATTTCTATGTACGAAAAAGTATAAAAAGAATAAAAATATTTTCTTCTTGTGAAAAGGGGATGGTGAGGACCCAGTGTAGAGGACTGTAATTAGTGTAGTTATCATGAAGGTGAATCTTGCTTTGTTATAGATGTTCAAAGACTCTGTTACTGGTGTGCATGATACACGAAATCACAATTGTAGTGTTGCATGCTATATAAACCCAGGGCACATATTGTGGGGTGTTTTTTTTTTTGCTTTCCAAGGGATTAAGAGTGGAATGGGAACAGGGGAGGCAAATAATTTTACACCCCCCTTAAAATCTACTCCAGAAGATCCAACACTGCACCCCCAAAAGGCAACTATTTTGCCCTCGAATTTCATCTGCAGCATCTTATGGTGCTGGGGTGCTGCACACAGCCCATGGATTGTCTGCCTGTTAGGTGAACCATGATTAAGCAAACTGTTAGGAATATTATACAAATATAGTCACTGGAAACCACAATACTTTGCAATGCAATTTCACTTCATTTTAAAAAAGCTTGCATATGTAACCAAACAGTAAAAAAGGCAGTGCGCTGAATAAATGTTAAGCCAGTGCACAAAAATAAATGAATAAAATATAAAAATCCATTGCCAATTAACCAGAAAAGATAAAAACGACCAAAAAAAAAAAGATAAGGTATTCTATGCTTGAAAGCAGTTTTAATGTGCACTATTGAATGAATACACGAGATGCTAGTGACAGTTTAACTGTGTGCAGTAGACTGGTACTGTATCTGGATTGTTCTATAAACAGAAACACCTTATTACCAAACGTCTGCCTATGATTAGGAACCCAAGGACCTGCTATTCCCACACTCTCCAGAAAATAAAGGAATAATCAAATTGTTACCTGCACCCAGCATTTTGCTTATGCTAACCAAACATTACCACAGTGTTATCCCTGCAGATCACCCTAACTTTAAATGCACATCCTAAGGAGACTGGTGGCCCTTCTGCAACAAATAGGATGA
Organism: Python bivittatus; assembly: GCF_059951505.1. NCBI lineage: Eukaryota > Metazoa > Chordata > Lepidosauria > Squamata > Pythonidae > Python > Python bivittatus. Next base: position 35,576,804 of record NW_028277074.1, read on the forward strand.
GGCGCGGAGGGAGAGAAAGAAAGGAGAAATTTGCTTCCTTCCATTTAGGGCCGTCTCTTCCCTTACCCGACACCGAATATTTGCGCGCAGCGCCCGTTTCAACGTAGAGGCAGCCGCAACGTTAACAGTTTTAAACGAATGTCCTTTTTTTTTTTTTTTTGCAAGAGGGAGAAACGGAAATGGAAGAGAGCGGCTTCCTCTTCCCGATCTCCCGGCAGAAGGCTCGCAACGAGGGCCGCCAGCCTCCTGCGTTCAACGACACAAACAACACCCGGAAGCGCCTGGGAGAAGGAGGCGCTTTCCGTTCGGCGGCGGCGGTTGGCGCGCGGGGAAAGGAGGGCCGCGCGCTGGGCGGAGGAGTCCCACCTTGGCATCATAAAGCACCTTCGCCTTGGTCGGGTCCGGCTCGAAGCAAAGAACTCTCTCGCCTTTGTGGAATTTAAATTTCATTCCCCGCGAGGTCATTTGTTCATCATGGCGAAAGGCAGAGCTAGCCACGCCCCGCGGGCGAGCGGCGAGAGGGAGGCGCAGCGCGGGCCGCCCCGCTCCTGCTAGTCGCTCGGCGGGGGAGGCGTCCTGGGGGCGCGCGCGAGCCAGCGGGCGAGGGGGAGCGGCTTCTTCGCCCCGAGAGTGCCGCGGGGCCGGTCATCCCAGATTGTTTTGCCTGGCCCACATGAAGTGCGGCTCTTGCCTCGGAAGCGCGCGCGAAATTGCAGCCTTGGTCTGAATCCAAATTTAAAGCTGGGGACGAAGCAGCGACCCCCCGCCCCCCAAAGGAAATAAAGGAGGGGAGCCAGTGCCGCCTCCATCTGAGTTCTTCGAGCGAAACATAGTATAATGAAGAACGCATGCAAAACTGTCTCAGTTGTCAGCCTCAGTAGTGGTTAATACTGCTGTTAATCCAGTTAGTTGAGTTCTTTGGATGGGTTAGTGGGTAATTTAAAACATTCGTAGCAAAATCAAATGGTAGGTTAATAACGCAGGTAAAATAAAAGAATGGAAATCAAAGCCACTAACCCAGTGTTAGTTACAATTACTTCAGCTGTTAAAGCTTCCAAACGTGTTTAAATTTGTAAGCATGGTATGTTAAATACGTCACAATTAGAAGTCCTTGGTTTTATTACGTTGGTAATGGATAATACGCGGATCCTGTAATGAGGTAACAGATAGTTTAATGGTCTAGCTCTGTTAGCTTTCAGGCTTCATCCGTCTTAGAAAAATGAGTTCTGATCGGAGTTCATTGCAGCTTTATTGAATTACCTTCCCTCAACCAGTGGAATTGCAATAATACTGGACTTCAACTCCCATAATTCCACAGGGCATTAAACTAAAATCCAGTACATCTTGAGGATACAGATTGGGTAGTGAATGTTTATTAAAGCATTTGTCACCCTGTGACTTGCAGAAACATGAAGTGAGTTTCCAGAATACATCAGACTCTGTAGTACTGTACCGCATGTCTTTTAAATAGTGGCTGTGTTTGCACAGCACGTTAAAATTCAGCATCGCTTGGGAGATCTGGAAACTGGATTTTGTAAACTGCAATAAATCTAGAATGCAAAATCTACTTTAGGTGAGACAGTAAATTAAGATTCTCTATTAAAGTGGTGCAGTATATCCTCTTTAACTGGTGAACATGGTGCTTTACTTATTAGTGAACATTTTAACTAATACACTGTGAGAATGCAGCCCTTAACAGGCCATGGAAGATTTTGTACACATGTAGGAGCCCTTCAGAGTGCAATGAAGGGATTAAGTTGCAATTTTTAAAGATCTGAACCACAGCAGCATCAGTTCTTGTTTTTGTTGACTGCATAGAATTACTTTATCTTTCCTGGCAAAATATATAGTCAGTTTGATTTTGGTGCTGTCTATCCAGTGATGTCCATGTGTAGAGTTGTCTTTTAGATTGTTGGAAGAAGATAATTCTATAAACACTGATTTACTTGGCAGAACACTGTTAAGCTATCTCCTACTCAGTGCTGTCCGGGAAGCCAGATTTTTTTCATTATTCCAGATGCTATTTTATAACTAGTATTTCAATCTCATATGATTAGCATGATGTCTTTTTTTGGTGTTACAGTGGGGCAAAAAAGTATTCAGTCAGCCACCAATTGTGCAGGTTCTCCCACTTAAAAAGATGAGAGAGGCCTGTAATTTTCATCATAGGTATACCTCAACTATGAGAGACAAAATGGGGGAAAAAATCCAGAAAATCACATTGTCTGATTTTTAAAGAATTTATTTGCAAATCATGGTGGAAAATAAGTATTTGGTCAATATCAAAAGTTCATCTCAATACTTTATTATATATCCTTTGTTGGCAATGACAGAGGTCAAACGTTTTCTGTAAGTCTTCACAAGGTTTTCACACACTGTTGCTGGTATTTTGGCCCATTCCTCCATGCAGATCTCCTCTAGAGCAGTGATGTTTTGGGGCTGTCACTGGGCAACACGGACTTTCAACTCCCTCCAAAGGTTTTCCATGGGGTTGAGATCTGGAGACTGGCTAGGCCACTTCAGGACCTTGAAATGCTTCTTACGAAGCCACTCCTTCGTTGCCCGGGCGGTGTGTTTGGGATCATTGTCATGCTGAAAGACCCAGCCACGTTTCATCTTCAATGCCCTTGCTGATGGAAGGAGGTGTTCACTCAAAATCTCACGATACATGGCCCCATTCATTCTTTCCTTTACACAGATCAGTCGTCCTGGTCCCTTTGCAGAAAAACAGTCCCAAAGCATGATGTTTCCACCCCCATGCTTCACAGTAGGTATGGTGTTCTTTGGATGCAACTCAGCATTCTCTCTCCTCCAAACACAACAAGTTGAGTTTAGACCAGAACGTTCTACTTTGGTTTCATCTGACCATATGACATTCTCCCAATCCTCTTCTGGATCATCCAAATGCTCTCTAGCAAACTTCAGATGGGCCTGGACATGTACTGGCTTAAGCAGGGAGACACATCTGGCACTGCAGGATTTGAGTCCCTGGCAGCATAGTGTGTTACTGATGGTAGCCTTTGTTACTTTGGTCCCAGCTTTCTGCAGGTCATTCACTAGGTCCCCCCGTGTGGTTCTGGGATTTTTGCTCACCGTTCTTGTGATCATTTTGACCCCATGGGCTGAGATCTTGCGTGGAGCCCCAGATCGAGGGAGATTATCAGTGGTCTTGTATGTCTTCCATTTTCTAATTATTGCTCCCACAGTTGATTTCTTCACACCAAGCTGCTTGCCTATTGCAGATTCAGTCTTCCCAGCCTGGTGCAGGTCTACAATTTTGTTTCTGGTGTCCTTCAACAGCTCTTTGGTCTTGGCCATAGTGGAGTTTGGAGTGTGACTGTTTGAGGTTGTGGACAGGGGTCTTTTATACTGATAACAAGGTCAAACAGGTGCCGTTACTACAGGTAACAAGTGGAGGACAGAGGAGCCTCCTAAAGAAGTAGTTACAGGTCTGTGAGAGCCAGACATCTTGCTTGTTTGTAGGTGACCAAATACTTATTTTCCACCATGATTTGCAAATAAATTCTTTAAAAATCAGACAATGTGATTTTCTGGATTTTTTCCCTCATTTTGTCTCTCATAGTTGAGGTATACCTATGATGAAAATTACAGGCCTCTCTCATCTTTTTAAGTGGGAGAACTTGCACAATTGGTGGCTGACTAAATACTTTTTTGCCCCACTGTATGTTGCAAGTAGTCCTAGAACTGTTCAGCTTTCCTATGCATGTGTAATTGGAGCATAGAGTTAAATCACTGTTATATTGATTGGCTGGCCTTAGACTTGAATTAAAATCATCCTATTATTTTGGGGTTGAATCCAAGTACTGACTTTGACATTCTTTTGTTAATAATCAGAGTGACCCCATGTCTTATACGATTTTCTGGTCTGAACTAAAACATTTGATGTTCCTTTGATGTGAAGTGACCCATTCTAGTCCATTTCACTTTTTTGGTTCCAAGACAGCCAATGTTCAGTCTTGACATTTCTGCTCTGAAAACATCAAACAAGCCTGAACAAAAAAATAAAATAAAATGATGCCTTTGAATTATGGTGCTGAATAAAATTGTTGAGAATACCTTGGATCACAAGAACAACAAATAATTCAATACTAAATCAGATAAAGCCAGACTGCCACCCATTCCAACAGACTCCGGGCAGCTCTAATAAATATGATAAAATAAATTAATTAAAGACATCCAGATTAAATTTGTTGTTTTCAATTAGGTTTATTATCATTACATGTTCCTTGCTACAATTCTGTTATTTTATGATTTTACGCCTGATTCTAGGACATTAGGATTCAAAGTTTTCAAATTGGAGATTGCAGCTCCTTTGTTTCTGACAGAAATATGACCTATAAATCTGAGTATAATACCATAACTGTTTTGATTTTAATTTCTCATATCTGCATCTTAAAAATAATTCTCTTGGTGAAATTTAATGGACATCCTCCTCTTTTCTGTGTTATTTTCTTCTACTTTCAATGTAAGTAGTATTACTTCCTTGACACATGTTCATTTTTCCTTACTTCTTTGCTTTTGACTATTTTCTTACTGTCTGATTATACAAACACATTGTGGCTTATTGTGAACTGAGTAGTATAGTTATGGTAAATACATATCAATTTGCTGCATAAGCACTTCCATGCTGCAAACATTTTTACCTGCCAATCCCTCAAAGCAATTCAAAAAGGACCCATAATTGTTTTCACTTTTGTTCCTGAAAAGGAGCAAAAGTGGTGTTTTTTCTTGAGTTGCTGTACGTTTTCCAGCAGCAGAAAGTCCTTCAGCTCCACTCTACGCAAACAGGAAATAAATAAATAAAAGCAGTCTGGAATTGCTCTCTTGAAGAGCCGGCGGGGGTGGGGGGGGGGTGCACAGATACTGGTGGAATCTTGTTAAAATTCTGGAGAAATGGGAACTTGGTAAACATAATTCTCCTGATAGGACTTGGTAATGTTGTGGCTAAACCTTAGGAACCAAGAGGAAAAAATTTCTTCCATTTGGAAATGGTCTAGACTAGAGTACCTTCAAATTTCACCAATTCCATCATTTCCAGCTGAAAAGCAGATTCATAGCAATTTGTTCTGGCACTGGAGCTTAGCATTTCTTCCATTGAAGAAAAACAATGGCCTGGGATCGCAGAGATGTGGAGTTAATCCAGGAGTGGTACAAACAGCTTGGGTGGAAGTGCCCTGATTCACTAATACAGTAGCAATTGAGCCTTGGATGCTTTGCAGGCTTCTGAACTACATTTACATCCACTTCTAACCATTTTTAATTTCAACAGAGGTCTGATTTATCTTATATAACTACATAGTTAGAAAATCATCTTGATTTTTCAAATCTAACTTGTAGATTGCAGCGGCCATCCATCCCCTTGGAAAGTCACCTGTGATGACTTGATTGCAGTGTTTTGGCTTGCAGTATTAGGGCTGCCAGATCTGAGCTGCCAAATTTAGACAATCACAAGATGGCAGCAGAGACACAGAATTTCCTCTATTTCTTTGCTGCCAACTAGTAATTGCTCAGAGTTTTGGAGCCTAGATTTAGTAGACTCACTCAGTACTTTTCACTACTGATTGTCTAGGTCAGACTAGTAGCAAGCTAGTAGTTAGTAGCAAGGCCAAGGAAAGCTGAACATCTTCAGCATGATAATAATATAGTTTTTCCAGGTTAGCTGCAACAGTAGTAGGGCTGAAAATAGAAGTTATTGAAACTGGGATTATTGATGAACTATTTTAATTATTGTGATTTGAATTTTTGGTTTTATTTTATTTTGTCAATTTTACTATGTTTTATTGACTTTTAAAAAATTACTATATAAGCCACCTTGAACATTTGTATGAAGACAGAGTCAGGGTATAAATTCATCAATATATTTTAAAAAATAAATTCAACAATGTCATCACCACTGCATCAGTTTTACCATGTTGTAAAGAAATCTGAAATTCTGAAGGATTCATCTCACAATCAAAAGTATTTTCTTTTCCTTAGTATTTTATTTTCCTTAGTTATCACAGTCAATTTTGTCTATTGATTGCTACAAAAGCTGAAACACAATCTAACAGTGCACAGATAAACAATACTCTAGCTGTCCATGGCTGATCTGAAAAGATAAACAGATCAGACCTGGTTAGTATTTGGACGGGACATTTGGCTGAGTAACCCACTGGGTTACATTGGGAAGTTGGGGAAAAAAAATCAGAAGGTGGCAGAGGCAAAATTGTTTTATATTATTGTGAGGAAACTATAGACTTGTCTACAAAGTCACCAGCAGTTGACCTCAAGCTGAAGATGACTATCTTTACAATAAGGTGAGTTTGTTTCAACTTCCCACTAGATGGCCTAACTTGTACTCAAGAATAACAAGGAAAATATTTATTTCACGAAACTGTAGATCAGACTAACCAAATGGATTTACTGGAGCAATGAAACTGTTGAAAATGAATAACAGCTGTCTCTTATTTTTCCAAAGGGGGGGAAAATCTCCCTGAGTTCTCAGAAGCAATATATTTGTTTTTCTGTGAATATTTTTTTGACTTGTGAAAAGCAAGATGATCGTTTTAGTAGGCTACAACTATTTGAAATAATCTTAGTACATTTTTAAAAGGAGGGTATCTAAATATTGATGATATTTTCTATACATCTTGTTTTCTAATAAGAAAAACAAAGCAAAATACAAGGACCATATGCAAATTCTTAAGCATTTGATGAGCATTATTAAGGAACATTAAATTAGATACCATGTAAGGTAGAAAAGGCACTAAACCAAAATTCCTCATTACTCACATGCTTTTCTGTTTTGCATGTTAGTTATATATTATAGTACCATTGTCTCAATGCTGAGCAGGTGTGCATTTTGCCAATAATATGAAAAACATTATTTCCTGACCATGATTGCAGATATTATTCAGTACACTTATGACCTGTTGTAACTGAATCATAGCTGGTTTTCCATAATTATTATCAATAATAAATATTAATAAGCAGTATATTCATTTAGCAATAAATGGCTAATTGCAAGCTCCTGTGGAAAAATGTGGATTAATTCATATTCATATTTTGTGTTGCTTTGAAGGCAGTGTAGCATATTTTTCTCAAAGTGGAAGTGTTTTATTTACTATAGCTTTGACAAGCTTATCAGTTTTTGTATTGGTGCAGATTAAATTTCAATTAGCTTTTTATTAATGCAATATATTAAGCAGTCTCAGTGTGTGAAGGCGTAGCCATTTCTTTTATTTATATCATTAACCTTTATATATTTCAGAGCTACTATATGTATTATAATATGAGTGTCTTTACCATCTTTATTTGCTGCCACATCATTGCAAACAAAAGTGCGGATCCATGTGAATAAGTTCTAGAAACCTTTTTCAAATTGGACTGCCTTACTTAATACCATCTGCCCAATATGGGGTATTCAGAGATACTCCTGTGTCATCCCTTCACTGGGAGCGGGGGGGGGGGCAAGTTCTTAAAAGGATTCCAAATTGTGATTGTTTTAAAAACTATTATCTTAAAAACATCACCTTTTTGCATTCATGGTGCCAGCACTGATGAAATTGATAATCCAATCAACGTTTCGACAGGATGCCTACGTGCCCGTGCTATCTCCCCACAATGGTAGTTTTATTCCAATAGGTAGTTTTGGCCCTAACCTGAGCAAAGCTCACATCTGAAAGCATATAGAAACATCATGTCTCTTCTAACACCTATCATGTTAGGAAAGCTTTCTATCTTCTGCATCTTCTAAGTCTAAAATGGAATTTTGGGGGTGAATATTTCAAAGTTTTCTGAAAGGTCTTGTCCTCAAATTGTGGGCTTCATCCCACTTTTCATATGGAGAGTTTCTTAAACTTACTAGTTTTAATGTAGTTTGAGCTAGTGCTTGAGTTTATCCCTGTTGAAGTTCCAATGCACACTTTGGCCCCCCTGTTTTCCCCACCACCATCCCTGTGTCTCTGTCAGCCGTCCCTGTCTACATATTCCTTTTGGTGCCTGAAGAGGACTCGGGCAATAGAAAACAACAACAATTCAAAGGATAGGCTCTCATAACAGAAAGCCGTAATGCACTTTGGGTTGGCTTAATGTGTTGTAGATACCCAGTCACTAAATGACAGTGGTTTAGAATGTTTTGGAAACCCAGCCTATGGTGTGTTACTCAGTAAATCATGGCTAAACAAATCCTGGCTTGGTATGTGATTTTGAACTGTCTCCAAATTTATAGAATCCAAATACTGTATCTAGTTTTGCCTGCATTTGCGCTGACAGATTAATGCTGAAATTTATGGTGTAACCAATCTAGTGCTGAATTGTCTGCACTTAATTGAAGATGTTTTGTAGTGTTTTTTCTTTCTTTTCTGGAATCATCTGTCATAGTCTGCGAGTGTTTCTGTGTGATGCTTGGTAAACACAGTGGATTATGCCGGAACAGAAAATAATACTTTCATCTCCTTAAGCAAAAGTATGGCAAAATCCTAAGCATATTTACTTTGATATAAGTAATGATGAATAAAACATTCCACTCAAGAACAGCCACTTTGGGTAGTCTGTGTCAGGACCAAAAGAGGATGCTTGGTCTAGGCACAGATATATATGCTTTGTTTGTGCACAGATTCAGATAATCTGTTTTGGGAACAAGTGTTTTGGGGTGGGCAAAACATGAAAATGACAAGGCCATTCACAGTGGTACACAGGTACTAAAAAGACTGGGAAAGGGGTGGATATGCTGCATTTAAATTCAAGCGCATCCCTGGCCTGCTTCCATACCACATCTTCCCAAACTTCCCAACACCACTTCTGCTAATCTACCCAGATCCTCCCAATCTTCTCCTACCTCCCCTTATCACCTTCCCCCCACCCTCCCATTACTGCTGTTGAATTCAAGCACGGTACATTTAACCAGTTGCTTAATTCCACAAAATATCTACAGATTTAGGATTGCAGTTATATTTTTATATATACCTTTATTAAAAGTAGTATCCTCCAAATGGCTTTATTATTAGATTTGTATCCTGTCTTTCTTCCACTAGTGGCACACAAAGCAGCCTGCCTCCAATTTTCCCCCACAACAGGCTGTATCTGAGGGAGAATGACTGGCCCAAAAGCACTCAGTGAACTTCCATGACTAAGGATGGACCTGGATCACCTTGTCCTTTTCCAACACTTCAGTCACTGCATTAAATTATGCGTGGGGATAATTTTGTTTCAACATGATATTAAATCACATCCATTTAAGCTTTAGTGACAGCACTTAGACAATATTGGCTGATCTCAAAAAAGGCTAAGCAGAGTAGACCTGATTACTATTTGTATGGGAGCCCACCAGAAATCCCAGTGGCGTGTGTGTGTGTGTTTCTATATCTATATTGATATCTATATCTATCTAAAGGCAATAGGAAATCATTTCTGCACAGCTGCTAAAAAAATTACCTGGCATGTCCATGTAGTCACTAGAACTGAGCTTGAATTGATGGAGACTTTAACTTTTAAAGTACATACAGTATGCATAAATAGAGATATTTGATTATTGTATAGAGATTATTGTATCATTGGAAGCATATTGTATTTTTGTTGAAGTTATAGGCATTCATCTACTTGAACCCTAATTAATTTGTATTAATATCTGTTCTACTATTAATGGCTTATCAACAACAAATTAACTAGATAGGAATACTTTGTCACTTCTCATAGTACAGTTCATGGTTGTTACTGATACAGTAGAACTAACTCCTGATACTCCTGTTAGTGTTCTGAGTATCACTGATTGATCAAGCTCCACCCAGTTCACATCAGGAAGTATTCAGTTGTTCATGCATTCCTCAGACACTACTTGGGTCAGGGGCCTTATTTTTCCCTGAGAACAGTTGAAAAAAACAAAGATAAAGAGGAAACTTATCTTCATTGCAATCTACTCATGAGCCTCCAATATGCTTTGATTCCCACTAGTCCAATGCTCAACTATTTTTCCCCCCTGAAACCTGGTTATTTACCCTTCTGTTGCTCCAGTAATAAGAGGAAGGAAGGAAGGTCATGTCTCTGAATGTAAAATATTTATTGTAAGGGTCCATCTAATTATTGTTTCTATTAGTATAATACTATAGACATCAGAGATCAGAGTGCTAAAAACAAGAAATCGAAAGCAAGCATCAATTAATAAAAAAGAAAGGCCGCAGTTGTATTATAAACATAATGGTAGATTTCCCAGTATAAAAATGTCATCATTCTAAATTTAAGGGACTGTTTTATATTATACTAGGATATGAAATACGAGCTTTAATGTGACTAGCAGCCAGAATACACGTACTCGTTGACCAGAGTTGAGATTTCTAACCCTGATCATGCTTTGTCTTATGCTAATGTCTGCATGTTTACTGACTGAGGTCAATGATTGCTTCCCACTATCCTCTTTGACATTAGCAATTCACCAACTCTATTTAAGATATCTTGTTTATTTTGTTTCCAGCTTCCTGTCTTATACCCAGGGGATATACTTATTTCTAGATTAAGCTCTCTTGTGCAAATGAATGTGAACTATAATATTAATTTACAGCACATTCAAAAATAATAATCTACATTTTCCATGGAACCCCCTTTTTTTTTCCAGAGTAAAATTAATGTTATGTTCAGTTATGTACTGAAAAAATTTATAACAGTAAGTGGAAGACTACTCAATCGAATTTCTGACTGAAAATTAGCCCAAACATGTTTTTAGATAGGAATAAGAAAGTAACTGATATAAGGCCTAGATAACAGAAGAAGTATGTTCTCAGTTGTGAGAGGGGCAATACGTGTGTTCTTTTAAAATAAGTACATCTTTTAAAATGCAAACATGATGTGTGGCAAGACTGCAATTAAAAGATTCCAGCTCTTAAGAACTAAATATGACCTTGTTTTTCCATTAGCTTTCACATTTTAAATGGTTTATGGGACAGAGGCACTAGCAATAATAATAAAGATGAAGACACAGAACATCAGTTGAGCAGACAGCTGCTCTGGTGTCATAAGATGATGTATTCAAGAACCAATGACAGTTGAAACAAGCATAACACCCATCTCTCACTGCCAACTTTTCAGCCTCTGTAGCTTTAACAGCAATTTAATAATGCAGGCATCAAGAGCCAATGGATATTTCTTTCCATATGTAAATTGTGTAACTTTCTGATTTCTGATCACAGTCCTACTTAAAAGCACTAGATCACTGAAGACTCTGTTTGTTGTTTCTTCAAGCCTTAATTTACAATCCTATCTGCTAAATACTGGAATGGTTATCCTAACATTCTTCATCTGAAAACATCTGTCTTGAAAATCCTTCTAAAGGTATATGTTAAACCTAAATTATTTTGTGTGTGCTTTTAAATTCTTGTCTTTACCAATATAAGCATTCCGTTAATTAATTAATGAATAGAGGCAAAACAGTGTAACTATTAGAAGAATTTAAGATTGTAAAATAATAAAGAGGGAGACTGGACTTATTAATTCAGCCCTGCCTGGTTTTACACATTATTACATTATTACACGATCATATATTTAAGACGATACGTTGATACAAGTATGTTGTTGTTCAGTTGTTAAGTCGTGTCCGACTCTTCGTGACCCCATGAACCATATCGCGCCAGGCCTTCCTGTCCTTCACTGCCTCCCTGAGTTTGCTCAGTTTCATGCTCATTGCTTCAGTGATGCTATCTAACCATCTCATCCTCTGCCGTCCCCTTCTCCTTTGCCTTCAGTCTTTCCCAGCATCAGGGTCTTTTCCAAAGACTCCTCTCTTCGCATTAGGTGACCAAAGTCTCCGAGCTTGAGCTTCATTATCAATCCTTCCAATGAGCAGTCAGGGTTGATTTCCTTTAAGATTGACTGGTTTGACCTCCTAGCAGTCCAGGGGACTCTTAAGAGTCTTCTCCAGCACCACAGTTTGAAGGCATCAATTCTTCGTCGCTCCGCCTTCTTTATGGTCCCGTTCTCACAGCCATACATTACTACTGGAAAAACCATAGCTTTGACTATGCAGATCTTTGTCAGCAAGGTGATGCCTCTGCTTTTTAATATGCTATCTAGGTTTGCCATAGCTTTCCTCCCAAGGAGCAAGCGTCTCTTAATTTCATGGCTGCAGTCTCCGTCTGCGGTGATCTTGGAGCCCAAATAAATGAAGTCTGTACTGCTTCCATTTCTACCCCTTCTATTTTATTAATGTATCATAAATAAAAGGTTGGAGATATCCAATCCACAGTGCCTCATACACCAGTTTTTCTATGTACTGACTCCTCAATGTATTATACTAGACACAAGGCCTTTGTTCAGCATGGATTCTTTTATGGGTGTGGAGTCCTTTGCATGGAAAGAAATGTGAAGCTCTTTAGTGTAATTAAAGGCATGATTGGGAAAAAAAGTGAGATTGGTAAAACACATTCCCTATGTGATATACATACCCAGAAGATGGAAGAGCATTTGTATAGTGATAGAAATATTTCGTCCTTCCAAAAACAACAGCCTGCAGTGTTTAGAAATTTGTATGCAATGTGGCAGTTGCTTTTTAAATGGAAATCTACTTAAATTATATTAATAGATTTCAAGCTTTTAAGAAATCCTGAGACCAAATTTAGGCATAAGCATCAGGATAAAGTAAAAATCCCCTAGTGACAAAACTATATCCAATGTAACTTACATGATCGTTCCAATGCATTTACATGTATAGTGACTAGTTTGTAGGACCTTGAAGTGTAAGAAGTATGATGATGATGATGGCGACATCAACAATGCATCAAATACCAAACTTGCTTAGAAATCATACCATTTCTCCTAGTAGGCCCCTCTGGAATCCCAGATGTGAGAAGCATGGAATGAATGGTATCCTGCATAGCATTAAAGAATTTTGTTATCAAAATTATCTCAACAAATAGAATAAGGTGTTCAGCCTCTGGTGAATATTTTGGAATATTAGCAGGGGACAACAAATTATTCTTTTCTTTAAAATAAGAATTCAAATAATAAAGTGCTTGAATCCCAAAATGATTTTAGACTTCATTTTTCTCCTATATCATTTGCTTCTACCAGACCTTTAGAAATAGAGCATTGAAGGTGGCATGGAAAAGTGAAGGCACACTTTTTTTTATGGGCCTAAGCTATTGTTTAGATGACTGTTTTTCAAACTTGGCAACTTTAAGTTCAGAATTCTGGGAGTTGAAGTCCACACATCCTAAAGTTGCCAAGTTTGAAAAACACTGGTTTAGATCTTCACTGGTTTTTATTTATTTAAAAATGTTATCTTCTCTCCTTCATGAGATACAATTAAATTAGTACAACATATCTTTTACATTATGTGTTTATTTTGTGTAGAAAAAGACAACATGAAATATTCTGCCCATCAGCTTTGTGAGATCCAACACAATCACTTCATCACATTGATCAGTTAAAACACACTTTAGATTTTCTCCTTCAAGCATCAAAATATCTTGGGTCATCTTTGTTATTGTTGCTTTAACTATTCCAGAACAGTGCTATCCTGAGATTTTAAACTGATATTTCCACTACCTAATGATTTGTTATGAATTATGTTATCAATGTGCACTTTATGATAAAAATAATTTCACAGTTCTTTTCTTGTTTGCAGAACATTTTTTTATCGTAAGTAAAATGAAATGAATGCTCAGAAAATTTGGAAATACACACAAGCAACTATTTTGCGTTAAGCCAAGAAACCTAGGCAACACAAAATTTTGATTCCAAGCTGGACCACCAAATGAGATGCTAAAGATAGCACTAAGACCAGAGCCAAATTAGTTTCTATTTTTAGATTCACCTCCACAACATATAAAGAGCTAAACAAGCAAAAAGAGGAAAGGAATACATCTTAATTTGAGAATTTTTTAAAGCCTTAATGCTGCACAGAATTTATTTCTGAGTGAATATGTATACGGTTATACTAAGTATACAACTCTAAGTACTTATATTTCAACTGTAATTCAATTCATTTCTTGGTCATTACATAGTTGTTACATATATATTTATTACATGCACATTTATCAAATGGTGGGTTTAAAAATAGATCCTCAGAAATTTTCAGGTTTGTTTGACAAATGGAAGTATTTACAGGCCACATCTTAATTTAAAAATTCTGGCATTGGAAGATAAGAGTAATCATAAATATGACTTGTTTGTTATTTTAAGGAACTACAGGATCTGTACAGTACTGAACTGTGCCATAAACTGTTCTTGTTCTGTGTTCATGCTGCCTTGTCTGTAACCTGGTTTAAAAAAGTGCTGTGTGGACTGAGATGTCTTGACAGCAGCTTGCTAAGGGTTCAGGCTACTATGTCTTTCCATTGGACAACTTCTCTGCTGGCTTTTAAGAATCGCACTGGAAGACTTAAGTCTCAGCAGTAGATAGTTCAGGGAAAGAAATACAGACTTTAAAGAATAATCCGACATAGATTCAGATCATGAATACTCTGCAAGTCAGGCAAACATTGTAATAATTAAACCAGTGAGTAACACTTGCAAGAACGGGCACTGCAACAGACTTCTTGAGGAAAATTAAATGTGGGGCCATTTCTGCCTCTGAGAAGTAGCCAATGAAAGTGTAGGGACTGGACTAGAAGAAACTAAAGTGCAGCAAACAAACTGGATAGCAGTGCTTAAGGTGGCAGAAGCTAGAAAACAATCCTGGTGCTTGTATTCACAGAGGAGGGGGTTGAGTTACAGGTGATGTCACCGGTTCCTACCATCCAAAAATGGCAATCACATGACCGCAGGACACTGCAACCAGTCATAAATGTGAGCCGGTTGCCACGTGCCCGAATTGTGATCGCATGACCATGGAGATGGTGCAATGGTTTGGGACGGTCGTAAGTGCGAGTACAGGTTGTAAAGCACTTTTTACGAAGCCGTTGTAAGTTCAAACTGTCATTAAACAAATGGTCGTTAAGTGAGGACTACCTGTATAATGCAAATTATGGCAAATGCATAGGTATTTATATTTTGAAGTCCTATTATCCAGAATTTCAGTGTATGTCTCTTAAGTCCCTACACGTGAATTTGTTGTTGTTGTTCAGTCATTAAGTTGTTGTTGTTGTTCAGTCATTAAGTCCGACTCTTCATGACCCCATGAACCATATCACGCCAGGCCTTCCTGTCCTTCACTGCCTCCCTGAGTTTGCTCAGTTTCATGCTCATTGCTTCAGTGATGCTATCTAACCATCTCATCCTCTGCTGTCCCCTTCTCCTTTTGCCTGCAATCTTTCCCAGCATCAGGGTCTTTTCCAAACAGTCCTCTCTTCGCATTAGGTGACCAAAGTCTCCGAGCTTGAGCTTCATTATCAATCCTTCCAATGAGCAGTCAGGGTTGAATATATGCCTAGTATTACCTTAATAGAAAATTCATATTATAATTTTGTTTACAATGTATATATTTTTCTATTTTCTACAATGTTATTTGGAAAAACAAATTTATTCATTTGTTTAAATACATTTCAGCGTTACCATTGGTATATTACAGCTATTGAGAAATGGGAGTTTCTAGATTTTTGCCATCTCATTTCTTAAAGCTATCTACAAATGTGAAACTATATCTCTAGTTTTTTTCCCCCAGATATCCACAAAATGATGTCAAATTATCAAAATCCAATAATTACGGAGATGTGCTGCAGAGGAGATAGGATCATTTTTCCATGCTCTTATTTCACAATGATAATACATAAACTGTATTAACTGTATAAAATATATAATTGGCTTGTTGTGTCTGAATGTTCTGTCTTCCAGGTTTAAAAGCAATATGAGATTTAGTTCAATTCATTACTAATTTTTTAAAAAAGGTGCTTGTTGCCTTTGGCATTTGAAGAGAGACACAGCTGAAATATTAAACAATTCAACTCAGTAAAAATTAGTCTTTAGTCAAAAACTCTTAATTGTATTTATTTTAGAATTGTAGAGTTATGTTAAGGATCCGTTAACATTCTTCAGCTATATAAACCTTTAGTTAGAACTGAAATTCTGCAACTTATTTTTTAAGAATTAAAATTAACTTCAAGTGCCTGTCTGTAAATCAGATTGCTGCCACAATTCAATGTAGTTAGGAAAAAAATTCTCAAATGTGAAAGTCATGCCATCCTTATGAACTTGGGGGTTCTAACAGTGCCAACTTTTTGACAAATATAACATTCTATTCTAAGTTGCATTTCTATCACTTTTATCATTCAGGGGTTGATGACTCATATGTAAATGTTTGTAACTGATTCCAGTGAAAAGCAGTTGCACCTAACTGCTTTTGTATTAAACAAATCATGTTTTTTGGTCTAGTCTCCCAGTCCCCACCACAATGCCTTTGGACAACTTCCCCGATGCCTACATATATGGCATGTCTCTTGATTTAAGTGTTGTTTACCATAAATAAATAAATGGAAAGCTAGCATGACGCAAAACAAAATATAATCTCAAGCATAATCTGCACTTCCGGCAATGTCCCTGTGCCCCTCTACCTGCCCAGAGGCTTCTTTAGAAAACAAACATGATGGGTGATTGCAGCCCAATGCTTCATTTGGAAGTGCATCCAGCTGCTCGGGGGTGGGGGTGGGGGAAACAGTAAGCTAAGGCGGTAGAAAGCATCCTGAAAGGCTAAGAGAGATGGGTAAGGAACAACTTTTTGTTTGCATTCTAGTACGATGGGTCAAGCCCACTGTGCCAGCTATCTCAACATTCTAACAAGCTCAGCAGTCTAAAAAAGCTGAGATGTCCTGGCTTAAGGCACTGTGTGAGCCAAGGCCACTGTGGCTTGTTTAATAATCTGAACATCTTGTTAGTGATATTTAAATCAGTAACAGTTCATTGGTTTTGCAGTGTAAAAATCAACACATGTAAATTAGTCCTAGCAAGAAATTTAATAAAATGTTATAACTGAGTACTGCCAAACTAAAGGAGTACAGATTCTAAATGTAGAGCTTCTGAGTTTTTGTGTTCGGTGGGATTAATTCTACTTCTGGTTGCAGAGTTTTAAAAGAACTCTGGGAAATGAATTCTGATAGATTTCCTTCTCAGTGGGAAATGCTTGCTCATCACACGATAACTACTGCCTTTATTATGAACATCTGGGAATGCATAAAATCTCAACACCATGTGGTTAATATTTATGTTTAATTCCTCTATAGCCAGTGCAGCTAGATAAGAATGAGTTTTTTTCAAATCCAGTGTGGCCGGTTTTTCCATTCAAATCCAGAATATAGTTACTTTGCCTGTAATTAACATGAATTGATCAGTGTGTAAGAAGCCTTCTTTGAAGGGTGAAGCTTTAGAGTCAGTACCTTTCCTACTGTGCAGAAAGCCCAAGGTCATTTGTGCTTTGTTGATCCATTTGAGGAAGTGAGTCATCAGTATGATATGCAATAGTAAAAATCTTGCAACTAAGTAAATTAAGAATGGTCAGTAATTAGTATAATTTGTCATTCTGTGCAATAAGATTAACGTTGGCCACAGCTACTGAATCTCTGTCTTTCCCTCCCTCCCTTGTCTCCCTGCAAAAATTAAATGTGGTATTCAGTAGTTCCATGCGTATTGTGTTATATTTTTCTGATATATGAACAACATTTAGATAATCATACAAGGACTCAATAAACCCAACATGATGGAGTGGACAGTGATTTAGCCTGTGTTCAGGCTAAAGTGTAAAGTGTTCAAAATACTTCACATATGCTATTTTAAACCTAGTACTCATGGTACAGAAATTACAGCAACTCTAGACAATTGTTAATAAGATCAGAGTATGCATTTCCCACCTCAGTCACAATCCTGATAAAATTCCTTCCATACATTGAAATGGCAGATAATTGTTTCTGTTGCTAATGCAGCCCAAAGGAACTGACTTCAATCTGAACAATGACTGGAGAGAGAAGAATTAGATCTCTCCTCTGCACTGTGCTCTAGTTAGAAGTTGAGAGAGGCTAGATCTAGGTTTAATGAAGGGTGGAACCCTAACTTGACCACAAGCATGTTAACAATGTAATGTAATTGTGTAAAAATTTTCAATACTCTTTGAAAATTTTAACCCTAAATTAAGGTCTTGCTTTCCTTCCTCTTTTTATTTCCTTTATTTTAAAGCAGAGAGCAGAAGTGAGAGATTTCAGGTAATAGCTTGCATTAATTTCACTCAGAGAAACCCTTGTTCTTTTTTTTTTTTTCTGTTTCATAATAGCTTCTACAATAAAATATCCATTTGCAAAAATAAAATTAAAAAATCCTTATTTGTTCTTCCATCATTGGTGTAGATTCATGCCTTCGGGGAAAGAATGACAATTTCTCCCTATATTTCAAGGCTCTGTTGTCATCAGAGGGCAAAGCCATAAGGATGGAAAGAATCTTTTTGCAGAAAAACAACAGGAGGGAAAAACAACAGGAAGTCTACCTGCCCTCATCCTCTCTGGCCTCCCCTGGTGCCAATTAAATACTACAGAGAGCTTTTTTGCAAAAGTGGAAAGAGATGCATGGTAATTGGTTCATATAACTTATCTCATGTGTAGGAATGTATATTAGTTTAAGCTACTTGTACTTCTAGTTCAATACTGCCTGCTCGGAATAACAGCAGCTTCTAGCATAGGTGGCTTCATCTGCCATCCTCTAGATGTACTGGGAAAGCTTTTTCCCATTCTCATTTCCCATCACCTGATCCTTTTAACTTGAAAAGTTCAGGCTCTTCTGCTTTGGGTGGAAGCTTCCATGACTGAATTTGATCAAAAGGGAAGACAATGTGTTTAACCTAGTTACTGATTAGCCACATATTTTTGTGTACCTTAAACTAGGAGTTCTGAAACAGAGGTTTGGACCACAAAAATAATTTGTGTAACTGCCCCTATGAATGCTACTTATTATTTCATTAGGATTATGTTGAAGAAGAAATGAATATCAAATAAAACAATAACAGAATATTGAAACTTTCTAAAATAAAACGTTTTAATTGGAAATAAACCATAGAACAAATTTAACAGCCTACTATTAAATATAAATAATGACATTGCTTAGTTTAGGTCAATTCAGGGATTCTAAAAACTGGGGTGTCGCAAACCCCATGGGCTGTGAGAAATTTGAGGGGGGGTTCCAAATATTTTTGGGCTTAAATGTACAAAGAACTCACTGCTGCTCTGCCTGGACAAACCAGCTGTCAGGCTAGAGGAACATCAGGAGCGTGGTATGACAGGGCACCCGTTTTCTCGGCACCTGTGCATCTGTACAGGCAAGAGGCCCACCCATAGATTACTAAATAGATCATCATTACCATCATTATCTAAAATTTAACACATTAAAAAAAATGGTCCATGATAATGAAAGACACTTAATCCCTCTCTGTATGCTAAATAAATGGGCTGGATTGTCACACACATAGTCCCAACAACCACAGTTAGACCTTGTATGCAGCAACTATGTCTTTAGCTGTCTTGTTAAGCATGACAAACGTAACCTTTGTCATCTCTAATTCAGGCTTCCTGAAATTCACTGGATTGACAATGTAGAATCTGAGATAAATACTGGGCACTGTAGCTTTCCAGTTATGCCCACACGTATTTTCATGTGGATTTACCATATTGATCTTTCAGTACAGTAGTATTTACATTTTTTACAGTCTGTCTATGAATGTCAGATGAGTTTAAGCTTCCTTCCTGAGGAAAGTATGCTTTTATAAACTCTTCTTTGTCTTACCAAGACGAAACAAAATAAAATATTAACAATACTTCAAGAGTTCTGGGCAACCAGCAATCACTGTTTATGTGCAGAAGATTACTAAATGGAATATACGGTAAGATATATCAGGGCATGTGAAATACACTGAGCACATGCAAAAATAGAAATTATGACTTCTCTAGTAAGAGATTGAGCCAGGAAGCTCATGTTTCATTGTTGCAGCTCTCTTTTTTTTACAATCAGCTAGCATAATAATAATAGTAACTACTACTATTACATCCTTTTAACTAACCATCACTTCATCTGTTACATGTTGCCAAAGATTCACTGCAGGGATTGCTGTACTACAAGCTATTTTACATCTGGCACTTTTTTCAGTGTTTTTAATTTTCCCCTTCCAACAACAATGAATGTCAAACTGGAATGCTGAAAAGTACATCTGTGAAAACAAATCTCTATTTTGCTATATCAGTAATAACAGAGTTATCTGGAATTTTCCCAAAAAGCATACAACTCTTCTCAATTATTTTGGGTTTGCAGTATTCTAGAATGGTTCCGATTCTACTGGATAGAAAAAAAATTAAAATAATATTTCAGGAGGTAGATTCTGTGTATTGTCAAAGGCTTTCACGGCCGGCATACGATGACTGGTGTGGGTCTTCCGGGCTGTGTGGCTGTGTTCTGGAAGTTTTGTTTCCTAACAAAGTTTTGTTTCCTAACAAAGTTTTGTTTCCTAACGTTTCGCCAGCACCTGTGACTGGCATCTTCAGAGTGCAGGGGCACAGACAGGAGCAGTTCTCTCTGTGCCCAGGGTGATGTGACCCTTTTGTGGGTATTTATAGAGATCCGAGGGGGGGGGGAAGGGGGGGATTGGAGGTGTGTGGGGGGGGGTTGAGTTACTGAGTGGCTGCTTGTTTTGGTGTCAGAATCTGTGTATCTTCCTGGGGATTAGGCAGGGTTTTTTCTTCTATTGAATTGTTAAAGGAGGGCTTCTGGGGGTGATTAGCAAGTTCATTGTGTGAACTGTTCACATGTCCTGGTGGTTGAGCTGAGTTCGTTGACCTTTTGCAGGCTGTATTTTTCAGGTTTGGTAGCCATAAATAGCCAAATAAAAAATGCCATCAAACCAAGAAAACAACATGCGACTGAAGAAGAAAAACAGCCACCTACCAACAAAGTATTTCTGCCCTACATCAAAGGGGTCACAGACCGCATGGGAAAACTGATGGAAAAACACAATTTCCAAACAATCTTCAGACCCCCAGAAAAGTACAAGAAGTGCTAAAATCAGCAAAAGACAAAAGGGATCCCCTCACCGCCGCAGGAGTATACCGCATACCATGCAGTTGCGGGCAAGTATACATCGGGACCACAAAACGCAGCATCCATACCAGGATAAAAGAACACGAAAGACACTGCAGACTACAGCAACCAGAAAAATCTGCAGTAGCTGAACATGCTCTCAAGCACACTGGACACAAAATCCTATTTGAAAACACAGAGATACTGTACAACACCAACAGCCACTATACCAGGCTATACCGGGAAGCCATTGAGATTCACAAACACCAGCACAGTTTCAATAAAAAAGAGGAGTGTCTAAAAATCAACAAAACCTGGCTACCAATCCTGAAAAATACAGCCTGCAAAAGGTCAACGAACTCAGCTCAACCACCAGGACATGTGAACAGTTCACACAATGAACTTGCTAATCACCCCCAGCAGCCCCCCTTTAACAATTCAATAGAAGAAAAAACCCTGCCTAATCCCCAGGAAGATACACAGATTCTGACACCAAAACAAGCAGCCACTCAGTAACTCAACCCCCCCCACACACCTCCAATCCCCCCTTCCCCCCTCGGATCTCTATAAATACCCACAAAAGGGTCACATCACCCTGGGCACAGAGAGAACTGCTCCTGTCTGTGCCCCTGCACTCTGAAGATGCCAGTCACAGGTGCTGGCGAAACGTTAGGAAACAAAACTTCCAGAACACGGCCACACAGCCCGGAAGACCCACACCAGCCATAGATTCTGTGTAATTAGATGATACATGTAAGGTGTTAAATTTTCTGTGTTACAGCAACAACTTTGTTACAAGAAATAAGAGACTAAGGCAGAAGAAAATCAGAATGCCATTGCAATCAATAATGTTTCATTACTATAAAAACTATAAAAATCAGTTGTTGAATGCAGTTGTTCATGTGGCTTTCTGTTGTCCACTGACCCAAAGACCAAGTGATGGAGAAGGCAATACTTTCTTACATGGACCTGTAGTGGGATCCTTTAACTTTAGTGAAAGGCGGGTTTATACAACTGATGACCAGATACATTTACACCTTTATGTATTTTGTCTACCCAATTGTCCTTGGCAAGATTTTTTCTTACTTGCCTAACCTACAGCCCTAAGTGATTGCTAGTACTGGGGTTTATCAGGGATCATGATTACTAACTAGTTTCTGATTTGGTGCATCATCAATGCATTTCTTGCAATGAATAAGCAAGTAAAACGTACATCAGGCTAATTGTTTCTTGCAGCAAAAGAACAAGAGCTGGCTCTGAAGTATTCTGATCTACTGATCTGATTTCATGATCAATAATTGGTTTGGAGAAGTGACTCTATTACTGGCTCTACTCTGATTTATTTGAAACAATAGCAATGTTGATGTTTTCCTTTAAATCATAGCTCTGCAAAACTTGTCAGTCATTAATTTCCCCACTGGTTGGAACTCTTCCTCATTGTGCCACCCAGCTCCTGGGCTCAATTACTTTCTTCTCTTTCCTCTACCTCACAAGGGTTCAGTATCTGTTCCTGACGCTTGTCTTTACGCTGTTCATAACCTACCGTATTTTTCCGACTATAAGACGATACTTTTTTCTAAAATCCTTACCCTAAAAACTGAAGGGCGTCTTATTCAAGGAAGTCAGCTGAAAATCACGCGGTTCCAAGCTGCCCATACTTTGTTTCTGCAGAGAGGCTTCCTCCTATTGCTAGCCTCCAATCATGAGTGAAATAGCTTGTCTCCCAAACAGCCTTCCTCCAATCACGAGGCTGATGTAACTGACATCAGCTGATGCTGAACAAACCAATTGGAGGAAGGCTGTTTGCAGAGACAAGCAGTTTCACTCGTGCTTGAATGTAATCAGTTAAGCAAAAGAGCCTGGAAATAGAGCTGCAGAGAGATGGTTTGGACCTCCTCCCACCGAGTGTATCAGGTCAATGTTAACTAATTACTAAATAAAAATGTGTTCTGCACTATCTTTAAAATATTGATTTCTTAATTTTGGGCTGGAAAAGTAGGGGTCATCTTGTACATGGGGGCGTCTTATTGTCGGAAAAATACGGTATTTCACCCATCATGACATGGAACCATGCTTAGAGGTTCTGGGCAATTGCCTTGCTGCAAAATTGCCAATGTGCTACCATTTAACCTTCAAAACACACAGAAACTTTAAAATGCCACAGAGAATGGTGGTTTGGCACCCAAGGAAGTTTTCTTGGAATGTCAATACTTTTGTTTACATTTTTTACAATTCATCTTGTGGCTACTCAGATTTTCTTTTTTGGCAAGCCACTAGACAAATACACTGAAATACATTTTATACGTGATGTCCTGAAACATGTTTGTCATTGGCTATGAAAATCTAAGTTCAACTTCAATGGATAGCTTCAGCACAGAGACTGAATTCTTGTATGCAACTATCATTAAATTCATTAAACCATCCAAAACTGCCTCTGCCAGCACATACAGTACATCAGCAAGATCCCTGTCTCTCTTAGCTAATATGAGCTACAAACCCTCCTGGAGAGACACATAGGCCATATTAACACATGCTTAATCAGCTTGGTGATAGACTTAATGGCTGCATTTACACAAGCAAAGCTTGGTTATTTTTAATCATGGGGTTGGGCTTTGGGGGAGGGCATTAGTGTTTTATACAGGCTCAACCATTTGGTTAGTTTATGACTGTATATATTCTGTGAACTTAGTATCCATATTAAGCCTGTTGTCCAAATTCTGAAAGATGATTGCAACTCTCTCCTACTCCTACACCCCTGCCACCCACCCATCCACCACAAAGCCCATGTTAGCGCTGCACTTTATAGCTTAGCTGGCCAGGCAGAGCTAGATCAGTTCTGCTCTTCCCCAAGCTAGATTTCTGTGATGAACTCCTGTTCAGCTATTTTAAGACTATTAAAAAGTTTGCCGGAGACTTGTTAAGAATCACCACATCTAGAATGCTTCCTAATATACTATCAAAAACTTAATGACAACAGTGTGGCATACAGTTTCTAGGCTTTGGACACCAATGCATGATTGCAACATCATTGCTGCTACATGTTGGTATGCCTCTACCACCACAATATAGCAGTTCTCTCCCCAGCAACTGTCTACCTGCTTCCATTGAACTTCTTGACACCTGGAGCTTTTCTTAGAAATTTCCTCAGTAAAAATTTTCAGTAAAAAGCTCAAAGAATGCCTGACATTGTTGATGTGTATTTCTTCATAAGACTTTCCAAGGAATTAAATATTGCTCCTTAACAGAGAGAGAGAGAGAGAGAGTGTATACACACACACAGACACACACACACAGCCTTAACCAGTGAGTTTTTTAAGTTCCTCTCCTGAGAATTGTATTTTCTCCCTCAGAAAATAAGTGTCCAACAGTTCTTGCTTTAATTTGCTTGATTTTGAAATTAAGCAGATAAATGTCTCTCACTCTACCTATTACAGGCATTTTTTCCTGCTGAAACATCATGCTTTTCTAGTAGTTATAAGACTAGGTGTAAGAATAATTGTATTCTTGAAATAAAATTTGGGGATCTCTCCTTTTCTGGTATTCTATTCCTTTGTTGGTATTAGTGTTTCCTGGTTACCAATGTCTTTAGAATCAAATCTGAAAGGAATCACTGCATCCCATTAAACATATTTATAATATTTTAAGTACTTCCCCTTGATTGTGCTTTGCATTCTCTGGGTAACTGTTCCACAGTTGACCCTGAGCTACAGTGGAACCTCGGGTTACGAACGCTTCTGTTAACGAACTTTTCGGGTTACGACCAGCTCCGGCCGCAAAATTTTGCTTCGGTTTGTGAACTCCGCCTCGGGGTACGAACAGGATACGCGGCCATTTTCCCTGCTGACACGCGGTCGCGGCTTCCTGTGGGCGAGATCACAGTAGCAAGGAGACGTTCGGTGAGGCTTGTGGTGTGTTTCATGGCGTTTTGGAAGGTTTTTGGTGTGCTTGTTAGCATGGCTCCAAAGAAACTGCAGAGCAGAAAATTTGCTTCGGGTTGGGACCAATTCGGGTCGCGACCAGAGTCATGGAACGAATTAAGTTCGTAACCCGAGGTACCACTGTAGTTTCCTACTAAACCTTTTGGCAGTTTCTCCCAAAGAGCACTGCTGCTACTGCTATTTTCTCATACACATGCTATTATTACAAACTGCACTTCTGGAAGAGAAAGTGAAGAAGAGAAGACATTTTTTTCCAGCAGACCATTAGTGTCAGGGCTGCTTTTCCTCCAAACAAAGCCTACTTAAGCCTGCTTATTTAAAAGCATGTTTATCATTATTTGCATCCCATTATATATAAAAATACTCCAAATACTGGGGAAGTGATCCTGTATTGTTATTATGTGATAAGAGCTGGAAATGCCAGCACTGCTCTAAGATTCAATCCCTTATCATTTCTATTTATCCTGGTGGAGGAAGATGAAGAAAATCAGAGAAACAGTCTCACCCTTTTGTCTGTCTATGACTTAATCGTCTACTTTCAACAGTGGTGAGGGGAGATACATTACATGGTTCTATAGCTACTAAACCAAGCTCATTGTACAGAAATCCTTGAATGGTCTTCCTTCTGGGGACTCTCCAGATCGGGACTACTGTCTCAGTTATTCTCAGCCAGCTTAGACAACCATGCTATCTGAGGATGTTTGGAGGACTCTATAATTTAATATATCTGTATGGCACTAACTTGGAGAAGTCTGCTCTGGGCTTACATGTGAAAGTCAAAGATACCTGTATGTTTTTCCCTGCAGTGAGAAACATTTCAGATTTCAAGGGGGGGGGGGACTTTATTGTGAACAGATACAAATCTTTATTATGGACAGTAAACATGGATTTATTTTCTGTAATTCACCTTTGTCCACTTGATATGGATCTTCATTCATTCAAGGCTTATATAGGAATTGCCCAGCAATTTCATTACAAAGAGATAAATTCTGCACTTGATTAAATCCATGAATGCAGTAGTTTTAAACAAGGGAACAAAAGTATTAACACAGACTAAGCAGAAGAATGCTTGCCACATTATTTATATATGTAGCCCATAATAGGAAGAGAATGTGTTAAGGGAGCTGATTTGGCTCACATGTTGCCATGAACATACCTAACCGTATTCTTGAAATAATATTTGGCTTTATAGACATAGTAAATAGATTTTTTTCTCACAAAGCAAATGAGAAACAAAGCTCAGTTAAAGGAATTCAAACAATTTCATTTTTACATTAGGATAAGTAGATGCTCCAAAAGGAACATCTTTCTTTTAAACTATAGCTTACTAGGGCTAGGTTCAAGAATCATTTTTCAGTGGTACAGTATATGGAATAACAATTCCACAGGCAATGAGTAGAGGAAGACAATGCACATCCAAGGCATTTTGTTCCCTGTATGGTCTTTGGAAATGTGACTGGTCACTCACCTCTCCTAGAATATGCTGACATGCATATTAATTTATTACCTTTGTTTCCTTGTATGTGACCTGTCTGATAAGAGATAATAGAGGGGCTTTTATTTCTTCCTACATTTCTGCCATTTCTACTTCCTTTGAAGTAAAACTTAAAATGTTACCACAGGGATCATCATCAATCTGGCCTGTTTGATAAAAGGTAGTGATAATGGCCATGGCCATGTTTGCAGTAGATGTTGCTTTGGTTTGGTATTGTCTCTGAATTCCAGTCCTGCTATACCACCTGGGATAGTTGTATGCCTATAGATGCAGGTAAGAGAATGGGAAGGTGGTAACCTAGAAGCCCAAAATTTGATTGGAGAAATGATTTATGCTGGTGGACCTGCATGGGCCCTGGATTGGAATTAGTATCTGAGAACAGGATACTGATGTTTACAGACATCAACACTTTGCTTAACTGTAGACAGTAAGAGGGAAGTTCATCATCAGTTAAAGGTAACTGGTTTATTGTTGGTGGTAAAACACCAGTTCCCACAGAGTGGCCCAAAAGAACTTCATGCAGGGTCAATCCAGTGGTCCTGTTAAGATGGCTGTGCATGGAGTAGGGAAGAATATTAGACTGGAATGTATACTAAAGTGAGGGACCATTCCTTTATCAACTTCTTGGTCATAGTACCAATGTTGGCTTTCCTGCAAGGGCAAACTTCAGACTGTTAAACATGCAGATAAGAACATATAACCTTGGGCAGGTGGCATTTCAATGTTCTTTCAGAAAAGGGAGGGTCAATAGGGGAGGCTGTAAAGGTTTCTTAATCTTATATTGTGATGGAATACCTAACAGAAGAGATCTTTTGACTACAGAAGAGAGTTTTGAATCCAGGGGAGGTAAAAAGCACAAAATTCCACAAGAATGACTGGAACTCTACTTTATTGATATAGGCTGTAGTAACAGAATTTTTAAGTCCAGCTATATTCTCCCTCTGTCCCTCCCTCCCTTCCATACTCAAAAGAGTTAAGGTGGGACTAATCTGGGTTTCTTTCTAATGTCTTCTTCCTATACTGAACTTAAATCATATTTTTCTAACTGGTATCACATCATTTCTCCAAAGTTTTCTCTACAAGCATAATTAGTTTGGTAGGCTTTCAAGATTCTGTTATGTTACCCTACTAGCAAAAAGAATCTTTTCAGAAATCCCAGTTCTTGTTCCCTGAGCACGCCAGCCTTGCAGGTTTGACAGCTGTAGACATTCGTGACAAGTCTGGACCACTTGTGGTAATAATAGGTGTGATCCAGGTGCCCAATATTTTTCAGTTTCATTTCATATCTCCCTTTTGCCCTTGTTTCTATCTGAATGGAGAAAAAGGAGGGAGCAAGGAAATGATCATTTGGAACCTGAAGAGCTCCATAGGGGTCAAGAAGGCACCTGAATTCAGTTCTTACAGGCTAGGTCCACTTTCTGAGCAGACAACACAGGAGATAATTGAAGAAACAAAAAGCAGTCTATAGAAAAACCTCAGGAGACTGGAGTACAGCATATTCAGCACAAGAAATAGCAAGCTCATGGCTTTTTAATATAATGGCAGCAACAGCAGAGGGCAGAAGGCTAGCATCAAGTAAAGGGAAAGAAAGCCAGCATTCTGAATTGGAGAACCTGAGGATGAGAGAACCCCACAGTTTTGCCAAAGTTGGCTCCATAGTTATGTGCAATGCCAAAACAATAATAACTGTCAGTATAAATATTAATAGAGACACCAGAGGCTAAAAGGCAAGCTCAGGTCACAATGTATAACACAGCGACTTGATAAGAGATGGAAGGAGGCAGAGAACCACATTTAACACAGGAAAAAAGAGTACGTACTGCATATCCAGAAACACTCCCATCAGTGATATGGTAAGACCCATCAGTATAAAATTCAAAA
The DNA here is from genome assembly GCF_059951505.1 of Python bivittatus. Taxonomy (NCBI): domain Eukaryota; kingdom Metazoa; phylum Chordata; class Lepidosauria; order Squamata; family Pythonidae; genus Python; species Python bivittatus. Next base: position 35,605,082 of record NW_028277074.1, read on the forward strand.
TCAGCATTTGCAGTAGGGATTTCCTGAATATCAGGACAAAGGCGAAGTTGAGCTGCAGTTTACAGAAGATCATCATGATTGGAAAAACATTCAGCAAGAGACAGGGTTGAAAGGGAGGAGGGTTCAAGGGAGGAAATACGAGTGACAGTAACATTGGAAGAGCTCAATAGTGCTACTTCCAATTTGCTCAAATAATAGCACTGAAGTGTGATTTTGAACTAGATATTATTAGACTGTACTCTCCTCCTTCTGGTGTGGATTTTTGACACTAAGGTTGGAAATCTTATAGAGACTGGAAGCATGTACCAAAATACAATGGTACCTCAGTTCATGAACTTAATTTGTTCCACGATTCTGGTTGCGAACCGAATCAAATTTCCCCATAAGGTTCAATGTAAATAAGGTTAATCCGTTCTGACCCCTACGAATGTGGTCGCCAACAGAATTGGTCGCAAACCGAATCAAATTTCCCCATAAGATTCAATGTAAATAAGGTTAATCCATTCTGACCCCTACGAACGTGGTCGCCAACCAAATCAAATTTTCCCATAAGGTTCAATGTAAATAAGGTTAATCCATTCTGAACCGTATGTTTTTTTTTAACCCCAAAAATATGAAACAAAGTACAGAACAGTACAGTACGAAGAGACAGAGACCTTGCTTGAGGCGACACCGAAAAGCTTCACAGCAAGTGTCTGTCTGCAACCACGATCTCACCTAGAGGAAGCCACGACCACGTGTCAGAGCAGGGAAGATGGCCGCAGGTCGTGTTTGTCACCCGATGCGGAGTTCACGAACGGAAGCAAAAATTTGCGAACACTGCTGTTCGCGAACCGAATTCGTGAACTGAGGTATTATTGTACCTAATTGTTTTAGTTCAGTAAATTTAGTTTAGGGAATTGCAAAATCATATTATACAGGACACAAGTTGTCCATGGGACATGGGAGTTTCAAATCTGACATCAGCACCCAAAATCTGATGCATAGGATACTAATTCACCCAATCGTCATCAGGATATTTCTGAGAAGGACAATAGTGCTGGGGGAGATCAGCATCACACAAAGCTGGTGGTACAGGAGGAATTGGGGATAGAAGGTTGCATAATTAGCTCCTGCTGCATAAGCTGGTGGAGGTGGCCAAGTAGTAGAACTTAAAATGTCCTCTGCAGGAGAACATTTTATTGGATTATCTGCACCAGTGGATAATTAAGGATACGGTACATGCATCTCAGTGGCACTGTAGAAGGTGCTGTCCAACAATTTTATTTTAGTAATGTTTTAAATTAAGGTTTTATGTGTTTATATATTTTATGTTCTAATGTTGTTGTGAATCACCCAGAGTTCCCCCATTGGGGGGAGATGGGCAGTTGAAAAATGTAATAAATAAATAAATAAATAAATAAGTATGTATGTATGTATGTATATATATTCAGGTAGTTTAACTACCTGTTTCTTTAATTTCTCATTAATTTTCTGCAGATTCCTTATATGAGACCATTTGTTTTATGTGCTTCCTCTGTCCACAAATTATAACATCCCTGCAAACATTCATCTATTTTCTTCTATTCTAAAAATCCTTTAAGATACAGATTTTTGCCAATATAAAAAGTTTCCTTATTAGGAAATTGCCCAATTGGATCTTAATGCATCCATACATTCCATTTAGATGTATTTTTTCATATGATGAGATCCATAAGTTATTGTGTATTGTGGAGTCCTTGGGGTTCTCTGAACTTGGCTGTTTTCTTGCAGACATTTTGTTATCCAGCTAGGTAACATCTTCAGTGCTAGAAAGGAGAGGGACTTGCTCTCTGTTTATATATAGTAGCTTGCCCTGCCAGCGTTGGTGGGGATGTGGTTTCTTCCTTGGTAGTTCTTTGATTAGGCTGCTGTTTACTGCTTGATTGTGGATATTAGGTTGGGCTCCTCTTAGAAAATCTGGAACCACCTGACCATGTGAGCTCCTACCAGCTCCTATCCTCTCACTAACTGTCTTGATTGTAAAAGGGATGGGGTCTCTAGATCTCAGCCAGGACACTTACCTTCTTTACATAATTATCTTTACGAAGCTGGGACTGTAGTAGAGCTCAGCAAGGGCAAGCCAGATCCCATTTCCCCAACTACACTGGTTCCGATTTTACTGCTGATGCCAAATTGTTGTGGAATAACAATTTGCACCCAGTAAGTAGAGAATGCCAACAGGTAAACTTTATTTAGCAATGATTGCTTGATCTATCCTGCAGGAACACATACCAGCATTGGGAGGGTTGTGTACTAACAAACTTGCATAGCACAATGTATCCATTCTCATTGGTTTAATATATGATGTTGCTTTCCACAGTTAAACTTTACATTTTTTTTTTTGCACATTCAAAGAACGTTAGTTCCCTATATGGTATCTTAAAACACTGAAACGTCATTTTCCAATCCTAGAATAACATGGCATGGATGCTAATTTATTACCTTCCCTTCCTTGCTTGCGACCTCTCTGCTTAGAGATAAAGGAGAAGGCCTTTATTTCTCCCAGAAGAGATTGCCTTTGGTATATCTGAAACAAACAAACAAACAAACAAACAAACAAAAACTTCTAAGCACATGCAGAGTACTTATCAGCAGTGAGGGAGTAAGTAAATTCCCTTTACATACATATTTCTGAGAAGGATGGAAGATCTTGCAAGCCCGACTTGCTTAGAAAGTAAGTCTAAGTTCTCTGCCACCTCTCACTTTAGAAATCAAGCATTGGTGAAAAGAAGCAATTTAAAGCTGTTACTTTCAAAACTAATAAATAGTGGAAAAGAGAGCATTTGAATGTTACCTTCTGAGGTACTTTCTACCATTACCTTAACATTCATACCTTACCTTCTACATTCAGAGAATGTTATTTCTCTGTCTCCACCTTTGATAACAAACGTTCATCTAGCTCATTCATACCCACAAAATACTGTGTGTATGTGTCTGTGTTTTCAGAAAAAACGAAAACCAGAAAAGCCAAAGATGAGAGGAAGAAGGAAGACAACAGAGACACACAGAATCGGCAATGAAATTCAGCTCAGTCAAACCCTGGCCCGAAATAATGCAAACTACTTACTGTACTGAATCCCAGAGCTGTGGGATAGCGACCTGATAACAAAATACACCACAGCCCCATTGCGCAATCTCAAAGCGAGCGGGCGCTCGGAGTTGCGCAGCCCCGGGGCGTCTGCTTCAGTCATTGCGGACAACGTGCCGAGGTGGAGCGTGGGGACTCCAGAAAGGTCAAGCTTGGAGGGAGGGCCTGAGGCACGGAGGAGGGGGTAGCACTCGCCTTCTCCTGCCAAATTAGGCTGCGGGCGCGGAATAACTTAGCAATAGTAACAGAGGCTGCCGGAAGGCACGCGTGGGGCAACCCAGCCCATGGACTAGAGCCGAGCGGCAAGTCCCGCGGGAGGGGACGCCTGTGGCAGGCGCTGCCAGAGCAGAGCAGAGCAGAGCAGGGGAGCGAGGTGCCTCCGAGGGGTGGACCCAGGCAGTGGTTCGCGGGACGGCTGGAGTGAAACTCAAGCGGCGCGTCCTCTAGCCTGCCGCCTCACTCTGCTCCGGGCATGCACTGAGAGCCCCTCACGCGGGCGGGCAGGCGTTCGAGGCGGCAGCGTGCGGACGAAGAGGCGGCAGCGGCGGCCGAGGGGAAGCGAAGGCAGGAGAGATTGAGCGGCTCTTGCGCCGCTGCCCCAGGGATGTCCGCGCACAGCCTGCTCAACAGCGTCTTCTCGTGCTCCTCCTCGCCGGCGGCTGCCGGCAGTCCCCCGCCCTCCTCCAAGAGCTTCTCCAAGCGGAGGCTCCGCCAGACCCGCAGTCTGGACCCCGCCGTGATCGGCCGCTCCAGCGGGGAGGAAGGGACGGCGCTGGAGAGCTCAGCCCGCGCCGCTCGGGCCAAAGCGGCGGGTGGTCCTTCGGCCGAGTACTTGGCCTTTTCCTCGCGCGCCCTGCTGCGCCCGCCCGGCGGAGGTACGGCGCAAGGCGCCTTCTCGCTCTCTACGCCCAGCACGCCCTTGGACAAGTCCCCCTCGGGCAGTTTCCACTTCGACTATGAGAGCCCTCGAGTCAAGAGGTTCACGGCGTGGGAGCTGCCCTTCCTGGCGCGCGCGCCCTCCGCCTCGGCTCTTAGCAGCGCCTATGGGGGCGGCGGTGCCAACAGCATCTTCCTTTCGCCCAGAAAGTGGCTCCAGCAGCGGAAGGGACAGCATCTGCCCAGCAGCCACGCCTCTCCCTACGTAGTGTGGAAGTCCGAGGTAGGATCATTGTCTTTAAAGGTTAGGGTTCCTCACATTCCCTCTGACCAGAGGCAGGTAACCTTTCAGTTAGGAGCAGGAGTAACGGAGAGCTGCTGTGTTGATGGTTCTAAATGGAAATATCCTCGTTGATGAACTCAGTACTGTAGCAGACCTTAGGTAATGGCATGGTAGTCATCTGCGAAAAGGAGTTGATAATCATGTCTCATTTATGGGGTAGGTTTGTAAAGTGCAAGAAATGGATATATTTCAGTATTCAAGAGTGTTAAATTGCAAGGGACAAACTATTTCAGTATTTGGAAGTGTTAGACAAATGAATAATGATCTTTGCAATCTAAAATGGGCCCAGAACAGGATGGAGAACCTTTAACCTGCCAGGTGTTGTTGGATTCAGCTGTCCTAGTTAGTGTGATGTATGGAAGTTGTCATTAAGCTTGGGGAAGCATGTCCACATACAGTACTTGCCTAGAATATTCTTGTCTGATGTTGAGTGAGGGAATGTTTCAGTCCCCTTCTCCATCGTAGGATTCCTCAAAAACATATTTGATCAGTATCAGGTGTACCTGGAGGTATGCCTTAAATGTTGATACTTCATTTTTTCCCCCTTGCTGGCTTTGTCACAGGTTTCTGTACTTAATTATTTTTAAACTTTAAAATCTTGAGAGTTTAGGATGCCTGTGTGACTTGAAAGTTTTGCTTCCTAGATCAGGTTATTCTTTCTTGTTGCCAGGTTTCATCTCTTTGGTGATATAATGGCATGACTATGTTCTGTCCTAGTTACATATAGTTTACAAAAATAATGGATAATATAATCTTGAGTGATGAAAAAACCCTCACCCATCTCACCACCCAAAGCATACAATTAATACATCTGCATAATCTGCAGTTATATTATTATTGTCTAGTCAAAGATCAAGTAGGCTGAATATAGTCAAATGTATACCTTGGGCTTCAAAAAAGTATTTATTTCAATAAACTCTGAGCAATGGTAAACAAAATTCTGTATCCAAACAAACTAATAGGAAGAAGACACCAAGGTGGGTAGGAGTTCTTTAAAAAGGTGCATCAACAGCAAATCAAATCAGTAGATCTAATGACCAAAAAAAAAAAAAAAATAATCAGAAGCCAATATGTAAGTGGATTAAAAACTTTGTTGTAAATCTGAACATCAAAAGAAAATATGTAGTAGATGAAACAGGTCATCCAAGGAAAGTATGTGTAGTACTGTAGTCTGAACTTGTAAGATATGATGATGGCTTTAGGAAGGCTAAAGATCAGAATGGGCTGTGGTTGATGAAGATTGTTAAATACAGAGGAGATCATAAAGTGAACTCTAAGCACCTTGAAACAATGAAGTTACTATTTTTCACTAAGTTAGCATGTATCTGTTGAGAACAGGTCTTGTCAATGAACTTTATGCCATTTATTGATTGAATAACTTCCTTAGTAGATTTTGGGAATGTCATGGACAACATATATCTTGTCTGATGAGTAAGCTGGGTAATTATGGACTGGATGTCATATCTGTCAGGTGATACTAAGTTTGCCTGAAAACAATATTCAAAGAGCTCCTCATCATGCTGAAGTCATGCACCAAGTAGGGTGCCACAGGGTTCACTGAGACACTGAGCATTTTAATTAACAATTTGTATAAAGAGATGGAGAGAATCTTACCAGATTTGCAGATGACACATACTGGATAGAATATGCAATACTACAGAAACAAAATTCAAAATGAGAATGAGAAGCTAGAGGGATGCATTGAAAATACAGAATGAAATTTAATAGAAACAAATGCAGATTTAATTTAAATTGATTGTATAATTTAAAGGCCACCCAAATCCACCAAGACTCTGGGTAGCTTACAAATTTAAAAGCAAAAAACAGCGTTAAAGAATAATGATCATAGGTGCGCCCCCCCCCCAAAAAAAGCATGCAAGGGTTTAGGAAAGAGAAATTAAGTACAAGGATATGGATGATGGATTCCTGGTTTGATAGTAAATCTTGTGAAAAAGATCTTGGAATAGTACTTGATTACACACTAAATATGAGTCATCAATATGACATGGGTGTAAAGTATTGAAAGGAGAGTCACATGGAAGAAGGATATGATTTGTTCTCTGAACTGCCAGAGTACAAGTTACAGAATCATGGTCTTAAGCTACAGGAACGCAATTTCCATTTTTCCCCCCCAATAATTTTATTACAGATTATATAGAACAGATAAAACCGAATACAAAAACCTAATACAAAATTACATAGCTACAGGAACGCAATTTCCATTTGAAGGGTGTGAAAAACAAGTGCAGTGGAATCATTTACCTAGACATTGGCAAGCTCCTCTTTACTGAATGTGTTTGAGCAGAGGCTGGAAAGCCATGTCTCTGGGATGCTTTAACCTGGGTTTCCTGGATTTCTGAACTCAGCAGAGTGTCATTCCAACTATATGAATCTAACATGCTTGACTAGCTGCAACCTTGTTAAACTGTTACCCTAGGATTCGCTTGAGCATTGGCATCTAGGAAGACAAGGCATAGGGTTGTTTTGAAGGATTAATTAAGTCCTTACAGCATTGCTTAATGTTGTTTGGCTTTTTTCATTGGTTCAAGTACTGGAAAATTTGGGAGATTATGATTTCTTTTATTAATTTCATTAATCGTTTTTGGACATACTGACATTTATACTGGACCACTTATTACAGAAAATATTGTGGGAGTCACAGGTTATTGTGGATGTCCCTTAATTGAGATGTATTAGTCCTTGAAATAATTGGGAGAAGATTTAGAGAGAGAAAAAAATGTCAAGAGGAAAGGAGAATACTGTTCTTCATATTGGTTGTGTCTGCAAGGTACACTGAATCACAAACTAACCATACACATTTTAATATAGCATGTTGTACAAATGAGAAAATTGGGTTTAACTGGAAAAAAATCATGATTAAGTTATTAATGGGTAAATGCTACCATACAAATACAACCACTTGGTACTCTGTAAAAGTAGGCTGTAACTATTGCCAGATAGTTAGGCAGTATCTTTATTTGTTCAACTGAAAGGTCACCCAAAATAATGAAATTTATGTTAGGGTAAGTTAGAAAAAGGAAGTAGGAATTGAACCATGGGCTTAGTCTTCAGTTGGAGTGAGGAAGAAAGTTTAGACATTGATGTTAAGCTCTGGAGGATTCCATTATTTCTCTATGAATATAGGGCTGAGACTTATGATTTGAATCTTCATTGTGAAAAGTGGAAAACCCAGCTGTTTCCCAGACCTATTTTTATTCTTAAACAAAGCCAACAATAGGTTTCTTTTAACTGGAAAAGAGAAAAAGCAGAGTAGGGAAACACCAGAATAGATATTTTTATTTTGGGTGATAAACTAGATTAAAGGGAGAGAAATATGTACAAACTGGTTTATCAAAAGGTTCTTCTAGGATTTATATTTTTTTAAAAGCAAACAAACTATTTCTCTCCCATGGGACGATGTTCATAAACATCTAGTAACTTTTTAAAAGTTTTGAAATACATTCCTTTATCAAACAGAATGCTTTTTATCTGTCCCTAAAACTTCTCAAAAAGCATATGAGGAAAAGTTATTGGAAATTATATTCCTTATTCATATGCCTACACTTCTATTTCCCGGTGGCAGATTGTTCTTTGAAGTCCCATTCAAAAGTGTGCTCTTTGTTTGTATACTCAATTTATTCCATACATAGTTGAAATGAGCATATAGAATTCCTCTGCTATTGTGAATATGAAGTAGTAAGCACTAATGACCCTGTTAGGCTAATTATTTCTGCTACAATTATTCCAGTCATTGTTTAAAAAACAAAAACTTTCACAATAGTAAAATTTAATTAGTAATGAATGAAGTAATGAGGCAGTGGTATTTTAGCCTGTTATCCTGCAGATATGTAAAAGTGCTATGACATCCATAAATGCATGAGTTTCTACTACTTTTTTTAACGAAAGTAACATGTATTATAACCCCTGCCTCAGACTGTAACAGCTGGACGTCTTCATCAGTCCATGCTAAATTCCAGACATGTAATAATAGTGTCAACAGTTTTGTGTGCCAGTTGTAGGCACGTACTGAAATTATCAAGAAGTGGATTTTGGGACTGCCATCAACAACGTATCCTCACGGCAACTGAAAACCAAAGTTGCTGCATCTGTATGTCTACTGCTTAAAATGTAACACACTGTATATAGAATATTATTTCATAAGAAATGCTTTGTGAAATATATTCATAAAAAATAATTTGTGCAAGATATAAAATAAAACAGCTGTCTGATTTTAGGGCCTTGATCACTAATATTTCACAGCCAGATCTGAAGAGGTGTTAAGCTGCCAGATTTTTTTTCTTATTTGCATTGAACTGCTTATATCAGATAAAAAACAAAACAGTATCTTTCACGGATATGATGATCTTGAAAGAGGATCTCCCTGGCTCTTGGGATATTTCCTTATTGTGGTCAATGAACAATACATTATAAGGAGATATGTATACACAGTCAAAATGGGGGGAGAGCACATAAAAATACTACAAATGGATATCAAATCCACTGACATTCATAATTTATAGTGCATAACTATGGTAAAATATTAAGACTACTGGCTAAGATAATCAAGGAAAAATGGCTGTTATTGCAAATGAGCTCTACAAGATAACATGGAAATTTGGATGCATTAAACATTGTTTTATTTATTTATTTTGATTATTTAATCAATTTATATACAGTTTCAGTTGCATAGAAGGCACACAGTAGTATAGTGAATACAAGTTAAAAACAACAGCAAATGAAGAAAAATCTGCTATAATGAAAAACATTAAGAAACCCTGCAGAAGATAAGGAATACAATATGCCAGCTCTGTTGCCAAGATGACCAGAGGTAAAACATTATACATCCACAATAGCCAGATAACATTTGGAAGCAGCTCAAACACCTCCCTAATTCACTGAACTATAAGTAGGAAGAGGCAGTATCATTAAGAATCTCTCTAAAAATCACAGTAAAACAGGGCATAAATCAGTAATTCAATTATGCAGTATCTTAGAAGCAGATTCTGTTAGCATAAGGAGGACTTCTGAGAATAAGATGTACATGATACTGCATGAAGCACAGTAGTACGAAAATATATCTGTAATATGTAAATATATTAAGCTGATCAAACCATCTAGTTGGCTAATTGGTTCCCTAACCCCAGCGTGTTCAGTTGGGGTTTCCATATCCAGAATCCTTTGTCTGAGTTCTGCTTGGCCTTTTTGTAGCCTAAGGCCAGCAGCAATTCAGGAGAGCATCTGTAGCAGGGCATCTTTTCCTCAGCTTCCGATATCCAGGAAGCAAGAGAACTATCCACAGAGGTTATCAGGGCCAAGTTTACAAAGTATTAACTTTAACCATTAATTAAAGATGATAATTCATGGCTTTGGTCAATCCTGCTTCAGTGTAGAGGGGAATAATTTGGATAGTATGCACTACCTGAAGTAGCTTTTTCAAAAATTTAAATTGGACATAGTCAAACATAGGAAAATTTATGCATGAATTTAACTGAACCCCATGGAGGAGATGTTGCAGTTACTTGACTTCAAATAGCTTAATCACAGTAAGCATGTATTCTGTTCGTCTTGTGTAAAAAATGGATATAATAGCTGATAAGCTCCTTTGAGCATTTTGGGAAGTATAAGCCACTCAGACTTGCTGTATTGGAGAGGCATTTAAGACCCAACAAACAGACATATAGATTATAAGATATATGGGCATTATGCTTCTCTGTGTCTTGGAAGACCATCTCAATATGCCACTGGGATATTTAGCAGACTCGTATTCTTACAGGTGTTTTATTAACATTTGGAGATGATCACGTCTAATAAGAGCAGTTAAAGAGGACTCCAAATAAATTTTAACAGTCTGTTGGGTATGCCATCAGAAACTCCTGCTGTTTTATAAAGCATAACCTTGTTTTATGCTTGTCAAGATGGGTATTCTCATGGCATTTTTTTGTACTTCATTAAATTGCTTGCACTAGATGAAGGCATACTTAATATCTTTTTGATAAATAGCTGAACAGTAAACATATCAGTAGGTAGATTGCTGCAAAACACCACTTTCAAAACATGACAAATAATTTTTAGTCTGGATTTATTAATTTGTTAAGGTGTTCCTGGGAGAATAAAGGTACCCAAATCTGGAGAGAATTTGAGATTTATGATTATAATTATATTAAGATTTCATTACAGTACTTGTCATTTGTTGTAAAGCTTCCTTGTCCTTCAGATTTCAGAACAATAGGTAGAATGAAGATACTAAAGCACAGTCACCCGGTTCATACATCATGCTAAGCCATAAATCATAGTTTACAAACCACAATGAATGAGTTCATTGTTCTAAGCCAAAACCAAAACAAACTATGCTCAGCATGATGGGTGTACCCAGCCAGTGTCTGTACTTTTATAGAATAAGGACAGATGAAATATTAGCTATTTACTATTACTTTAGGATCTATGAAGAACTTAGCAAGCAAATTATTACCAATGTACTACCTGACACAAAGAGGTATTTGTCAGCTAATGAAATCAAATTATATATATACAGTGATAGTTAATACTATAGAGAAGCTTTTAAAATTTTGTTCTAGACTTTGATAGGGAAATCATTCTAGGAGAGACAAATCTACAGATTCTCTCTCACGTTTCTTTGCCAATAACAAACTTAAGAGGGCTGGAGAAGCTAGAGGTAAATTCTAATGTATTTTTTTCCCCTTTTCAGTTGGAACTCTATATCTAATCTTTGAAGGGCAAAATTTAAGGACAGAGTTTCAGTGCTGTTGAATTTCCTTTGTATATTGAAATTTATGAGTGAAGGGTGTGTGATCATGTTTTGAATCAGGAATAACATTTATTTAGTGTTTGGATATGTCTTTACTAAGGTACAATAATGTAAAATAGAGCTTCATGTAATGTAATAAATTGGGAACTTTTGAAGAAGTGTGTGCATGGTTTGGAAAGGAAAAAGTCACTTGAGAGCTTTCCTTTCTATAGTATGGAATTGCTGAGCAGCTAGATTAAAGGAACAGTTTTTTGGGGAAAAGAATATATTTCCTTCTACCTGTTATAATGAGGAAAGTGAACTCCTCAAAGATAATATCCCTGATTCTTTAAAATCCTAGAGTGAAAGGATCTTTGAGAGAATGTGCTTTTTCTCCCATCTAAATAAATCTCACCTGTGGACCATCTTGGCTTTAAAACAATCTGAACTCCTAAAATATTCTAGATGAATGTGGAAGGATTATTCAGAGGAATAGTAGCCATGCTCACCTGAATCTAGTCCCCATTCCAGCACTTTATATCTGTTCCTCTGCTCAAGTCTCTCCACTTTTACGCCACTGGGTTTTTTTTCTTTTGAACTCTCTGTTGCTTCAGTGGTTTACTGGTTGAAAAGAAAAATGAACATGCTTAATTTTACAAGTGTTTTTATTCTTTTTTTTCCATTTTAAGATTTATGAACCAATATTTTTCTGTGTATTTTGGAAGGCTCCCAAGTCTTTGGAAATACTTGCCATGGGTTGAAGATGGCTCCATTTCATGCTTTGTTACTGATACACTCAGGATGAGCAAGCTTGCTGTTTGATAGATGTTCACATGAATGGGATATGTTCTTCGATGCCTAAAAGATGAAGTAATAAGACTATTGCTGAACAAACCTTTAATTGACCTGAGAGATATATACAATTAAAGACTGATCTCAGATATTCTGTTTCTGGGAAGGTGATTAAAAAGCAAGGCCTTGTAGCTCCATATGTATTTGTATGGCACTAATTATCTGAATCTATTTTGGGCCACATCCACACATCTGTTTTGCAGTGCTCCCCTCCAGGTCTGAAACTGGCAGGAAATCATACTACCCTTGCTTGCCCCTACAGGGTACTCTTACTGTGCTCTCAAAATGGGTTTGGGCTGTGCTGCTGTTCGTACAGTTTTAACCCATAACACTCTAAGAATGAAGATTGGTCATTTCCTCAGCTGAAATTCCAGCCCTGCCCAGCATAATCCACTGTGTAAAAAACTAACTCCAGTTATTTTGCACAACACTGGTTACTTTGTACAATACATTCCCCCTCTTTTTTCTTTCTGGTCATACTGTTGACCAGTTGCACAATTTTAAAAATTCCTTGAAACTATGGGTCAACCAGTCAATGTTCAACTACTAGGTGGTAGCAATAATTTTTTATATATCCTGGCTGCCATCTAGTGGTCATCCAGATTTGTGCAGCCATTGGAGAAGCACAGTTGAAGAGATAGTTTGGGAATGAGGCTAGCTGTGTGGGAACTTTGAAATACCCTAAGAAAATTATGTCAGGAAAGGAAGTGAGGAGACAGAGCTCCAGAGAACAGTAGCCACTAGAAAGGAAATTCCCTGCTAGCCAGGATACAGAATTACTATACAAAATATAAGTCCTTTCAATATTGTTTCCAATTGCAGGTGTTAAGCAGGGACAAGTTAGTCAGTTTCAGGACTTTGCACTCTCTAGCATGACCAGTCTACTTGTGGATCACCTCATTAAAAAAAAAAAGGGGGTTGCAGAAGATAATGTCAGGTCTACCCCAAGTGAGAAGACTAAGGGAAAGGCAAAGAGGTCTGGGACCAGACTGAAAGGGTTGGTCATAGAAGAAACAAGCAGAACCCACTGGAGCCACAAGTTTGCTCACATAAAACTCATAATTTCAGGTCATTTCCTTCACATGCATCAGTATATCCTATATTGCCCACACACAGTATTTGAAGGTAGAATTATACAGCACCATTTCTGAAGTGGAGCATCTAAAGTTATTCTTGGTTGCCTCAACTGCAAGTAGATGAGGATACAGGTAGTGGAATGTGGATATGTTCTCTCAAAATAGTTAGTTTTGCTGGGGTGAGGAGTCATCTTAAATTGCTGTCAGGCAGGCTTTCAGCAAGGATATACAGGTAGTCCTTGACTTACGACCACAATTGGGACCAGAACTTCTGCCGCTAAGTCATTAAGTGAGTCACCCCCAATTTTACAACCTTTTTTGCTGCAGTCGTTAAGTGAATCACTGTGGTTGTTAAATGAATCACTGCGGTTAAGTGAATCCCCATGGTCACTAAGCGAATCCAGCTTCCCCCATTGACTTTGCTTATTGGAAGCCCCCTGGCAAGGTCGCAAATGGTGATCATGTGACCCTGGGATGCTGCAACCATTGTAAATACATGCCGGCTGCCTAGTGCCCGAATTTGATCACGCGATCACAGGGACACTGCATTGGTTGTAAGTGTGAGGAGTGTTTGTAAGTCACTTTTTTCAGTGCTGTCATAACTTCAAATGGTCATTAAATGAATGGTTGTAAGTTGAGGACTACTTGTATTACTTGAACAGCTTATCATACCCCATATAGCTGGCAAACTCATTAGCCAAGAACTGTATGAATTTCAGAAAGGCATCTTTAATGCTAGTTAGGGATAAAAACAGTCTTCAAATATGTAAATATAAGTTCCCAGGCATACTTAGAGCAATTAAGACGGAGCCTCTTCGAAAAGTTTCCTTCCCATGGCCCCCACCTCTGGGTTGTGCTGCCTCTTCTCAATTCCTCTGACCTCTTCTCCCACCTGTTTCCTACATTCTCTCATACAACTTTAGTTGCCTAGGTAACTAAAGACAACTTTGATGACATACTCCAGAAACTGGGTGGAGAGAGTATGGGCTAGTGTTCCTGAATCTTTCAGCAATTTCTGATACCATCAAATACTGTATGGTATCCATTTGGACCATCTTCGGGAGGCCTGTTTTACAATAATTCTAATCTTTTCTGTCAGGTCGTGTGAGGAAAAATGTGCTAGGAAATCTAAATTGTTGTTATATGGATTCCTACAGGGTTCTTTCCTGTCATCTTGTTCCCCAGAGTGTCAGCATCTTCATAAACTGCTATGCAATACTATCCAGAGTCTTAGAGTAGGATGTTATCAATTTGCTGATGGCACCCAACTCTGTTTCTTTTTACCACCCAAGAATGCTGTATGTACTCTCGATTGTATCTAAGTTCTATAATGGGCAGGCTGAGAGAAGGCAAGTTAAATTAAATCCATACAAGATAGAGATGGCTTTGATAAATAGAATATTGGAGTTGAGGGTAGTTCCTTGATTTTCAGCTTTCACTAGATGACGCTAGTGGCAGCTGTAGCGAGAAGTGCTTTTCCAGTTATGTCTGGTGTGGCAAATATGGCCCTTCCTAGACAATTTGGATTTAGTGACTGTTATTGACACCTTGTTATTCAAAATTGACTAGTTCAGTGCAGGCTACATGGGTCTCCTTGAAAAATATCTGGAAGCTCTTATGTATGTAGCAGTTAACTGCTAACATAATAATTAGTAATTAATCAATTAATTAAGTTAACCGATGTATAGGATAATGTTCATATGCTGACTGCACTGAAAGTTCTGCACTGTTGTTAATTGCTTACTGGGTCCAGTTTAAACTGCTGAAATTACCCTGTTAAGCCCTAAATGATGTAGGGCTTTACCATCTAAAGGACTGCCTCTTCTGGTATAACGGCTTTTGCATAAAATATACAGGGGACACCTTTCTGAAGATATCACAGCTGTCAGGGGGCCATCTTTTTGGCATGTAAAAATCAACTTCTTCCTTTGTTGCTTCCAGGCTATGCAGCATGCTACCTTGGGAATTGCATTTTGCCCTCCCCACCCCCACGCCATGGCTTTAGGAAATCTTTAAGATGAATCTCTCTTGCCAGGTTTTAATTGTTTCTTAATTTTAGTATTAACTGTAATTTATGTTTTTAACCTTTTTTTTTCCTTTTTAAAAATGTGTTAGCTGCTTTGAATAGTTGCCAGAGTGGAAAGGCAGGGTATAAATTGATCAGTCAGTCAGTCCGTCCGTCAGTCAAACAAATGAATAGCTGATTGCAAGGCTCAGTTGCTTTAAAGTAGCTTTTCTAGAGAAAAGTTGGTTACTTCATGTTATTTTCCTAATGATTATAATTAAATAAACTATAAGTCAGCATTACAAGTGGCCTTATTTTTAAAGGGCAATGTTATCATTTCATTTCAAAGCTTGCTATGAGTCCTGAAAATTGCAGCCTGAAAAAGTAGTAATGAATGTGTTATGTTGTGGGTCCATAACAACCAACTGACACAGGTTTGTAGATCAAGTTCAGCTGATTCCAATTAGGTGCTTCCCAGATGAGTTGAGCCATCAGATTGAAAAAGTTTTATTAATCCATATTTTCCCCTCAAGGGACTGCACATATAACTTCTCTTCCTAGCCTGAATTTCATTCTTACTGCAAAATGTTAATTTCCACATTAGAATGTTTGAAATATAATTTTGTGTCACAGACTTATGAACTAATGCTTACTGTTTGGTACCAGGTCACCTTTCATGGGGGTGTTGTTGTTTTTTTTAAATCTGCACTCAATCATTACCGACTCTGCAGTGACTGCTTTTTGGATGAATCCTTTGCAGTTTTCAAGGCAAGGTGTTTCGGAAGTGGTTTGCCAGTAGATGATGATAAAGCATCCTTCCAGTCAAAGTCACCTCTGGATGATTTCATGGACATGTCCATGTAATTTTGGTGGCATAATATGGAAGTAGTTTGTCATTGCTTTCTCTTGAGATCTTTTCACTTTTGTAGGCTAGCCTACATGTCTGCAGTTTCCTAGTGGTTTCTCATCTGAGTACTAATCTGTTCTGACCCCATTTTAATGCTTTGATATCAGCCAACGTTGGCTAGAGATTGCCATCTAGAAATATAAGAAGCTGCTTATGTTGTACCAATAATTCAATGTTATCTAAACTAGTCTTCCTAGCCTAGATGTTCTCCAGGTATATGAAGTTTAATTCCCACAATCCTTTGCTTTATTATGCTTCTATTAATGGATTTTTCTTGCATTTTTAAGAAGTCAACAATAAGATAAATTTTCTACTCATTTTCAA
This sequence comes from Python bivittatus, assembly GCF_059951505.1. Lineage (NCBI taxonomy): Eukaryota > Metazoa > Chordata > Lepidosauria > Squamata > Pythonidae > Python > Python bivittatus. The sequence continues at coordinate 35,621,319 of NW_028277074.1, forward strand.
TACCTACATTTTACATACGTTCAAGGAGAGAGGTCTTCTTAAAAATCACCATAGTGGAATGAATATTCAGATAAAGAGAACAATTATTTAACTCATTACTTGAAAATGAATAAATCTGCAAATCTAAATATGCAAGTAGATTTTTTAAATACATTAAATGTTTCATTCAAAATAATTGGAAGCGTTTTGTGTGTTGCTATTATGTACCAGATGAATCAGGTCATAGATTCATAATGCTTTGTCAGTCCTCATGGAACTTTGTTTTCATAATTTCTGTTCAGAGGCAAGCTAATAATTGGCAACGGTGCATATATACATTGTACCTAGCTAGAGGAGTGAATAGAATTGTGTCTGTTTTTGTCAGAGCATATTAATGTATTGTAGCATTGAGAGGACTCCTTGGAAAAGACCCTGATGCTGGGAAAGATTGAAGGCAAAAGGAGAAGAGGACGGCAGAGGATGAGATGGTTAGATAGCATCCCTGAAGCAATGAGCATGAAACTGAGCAAACCCAGGGAGGCAGTGAAGGACAGGAAGGCCTGGCGCAATATGGTTCATGGGGTCACGAAGAGTTGGACACGACTTAACGACTGGACCACAACAAAATACCATTTTTAAAAATATCAGGTATCGTTCCTTTTCTCAAAACAAAGCACAGTGCCACGCTTGAAGCACTTCATTGGCTACCAGTGGCATCAGTGAGCAGTATTGGTCTGTTTCTTTTCATTTTCTCAGTTCTCTGAACAACTTAAAAATATTTGTCCAGCAGGAAATGTTTTTCATTCTGTCATGTCAGTTGCTTCCCATAGGAGGTATTATTTCTAATTTACTGAATAAACTTTTCAGTTGTATTCCCAGCAGATCCTAGGTATTATAGAAATGTGGGCATATATAGGCCAGTGCATTCTCCTGTTTTCAGAAGGTATGCAAAAATGTTACAGGAATTGGAGGCGCTGGAAGATTGGAGGCTACGTGAAGTATGATAGATGGAGGGCCAAGAGGAAATAGAGCCCTATATGGCTTGCTTGCAGATTAAAAAAACAAAATCCAGTAATGTCATTTTGAAGGTATTTTCTAAATGATGAATAAAACATTTTCTCTCATTTTTAAAAAGAACTCTGGGGGCCAAACTTTCAACCACATTTTCATTAGTAGAGTTTCTTTTGTTTGTGAATGCTTATGGAGATTGAACTTTTTATTATTTTTATATTCCTGTTTAGAAGCGGGATACATTTGATAACATTGTATGTGGATGGCTTTCCTCTGAAGCAGAGAAGGGTTCTGTCCGTGCAGCTGTGCTAGCTCTTCATAAATCTCTTACATTCATCCAATAGTGTACAGACATACCTTGTTCTATTGCGCTTCGCTTTATTGCACTTTGCAGATATTGCAAATTTGTTTTTTTTACAAATTGAAGGCCTGTATCGATCAGGTGATGATTAGCATTTTTTAACAATAAAGTATTTTTTTTAATTAAGGTATATACATTGGATTTTTTAGGCACAATATTATTGCACACTTAATAGACTACAGTATAGTGTAAACATAACTTCTATATGCATTGGGAAACCAAAAAATTCATATGACTCGCTTTATTGTGATATTTGCTTTATTGCAGTGGTCTATAACCGAACCCGCAATATTTCCAAGGTACGCCTGTAGTTTTAGTCTGGAATATTGTAATAGCTGCATGCGGAAGCAAGAATGCCATTGAACGAAAGATAATTACTACATTTTAATTGTTGCCAGAGTCTTGGCAACTGTATACAGCAAGCCTCTTTTGCAAGCATTGTTCATCAAACTTGTTTTGTTTTAGTGATTTCATACTATTAACAATACTGCCAAATATTATTTGACTCAGAAATGTGGAAAGAAAAAGCCTCAGAGGTTAGCCCTGGAGCATAGATCTCTGTGTACTGTGTAGCTTGGATTGTTGCTCTGCAGCCGGCAAATAGTGTGCGTATATTTTTACCTGCACTAAATGTACATGAATAAATAAGTTCCTGAATATGCAGTTATGTGTCTGGAGAGTCAAGATCTATTGTCATACCTGGGGTGAAGACTGACAGTGCCTTTTAGACGCTTTGGAGTACACTGTCTCCCGTATTGGCCATGCTGGCTGTAGCTTATGGAACATCTAGAGGGTACCTGTTATCTGTCCCTGGATTAATTTAAAATGTAAAAATCATTTTTCCAGTTCTACAGCTGACCAAATGAACAAGTTACCTCCAAATTTTGTTTTGTCATTGCCATAATTTAATTTAAAAACATAGATTGGAGTACTAATATTAGATCTCTCTTAAGTTTGCAAATATGCTTATTGATATTTGGCTATGCTGCAATCCAAAAGTTGTATGGACACATTATAATATCAAAGAATATTTCTCATATTATTATCATCCTTTCTTCTGAAGAGAATACATGGACTAAATAAAAGTGAATCTTAAGATACTCTTGAGCCTTTTCATTGGTATAAATAAATATTCTTGTTCTGAGTGGGAAAAGAGTGGCATTTAAATAGTAAACATTTTGATGCATGTTCACATTTGCATAGGTAACAAACATTGACATTTACAATATTCACCTGCTGTTAGAAAGAAGACTTGCAGTGTTCTTGCTCTAGATCAGTGTTATCCAAACTTGGCCACTTTAAGATGAGTGTACTTCAACTCCCAGAATTCCCTAGCCAGCATGGGGAAACTTAAAGTGGCCAAGTTTGGACAACACTGCTCTAGATTATAGCCAGACAAGCTAACTTCTTGGATATTCCATTCCATTCCATTCCTAGTTTTAGGAGTTTTCTAGTTTGTTTTTGTCTTCTAAACACTCTTCCACGTGATGCAGCTGCTGCCCTGCTGTGTTCCCACAATTCTGTGGACTTATAGAATTGTGCCTAGGTTAGGAACATGAACTGATTAACTGTTAGCTCAGTTGTTGCTTCATAAAAAATTAAAAGACAATTTTGCAATATTTTTTCCTGAGCTGCAAGGTAATTTCCCAGTGGAAGGAACTCCCACCTTATCCTTGCTCCTGGTATATTCTCCCATTTTTTAAGAGCCATCAGAATGGTAGCAGTGCTTCAAAACTGTCCCTCAGTTATCAGTCTCTTCCCTACTCAATACAGGATGTGAGTTGGAGCACTGATCTTTCTGCTCTTCCTTTGATGAGCCAGGTATTCTTCCAGTCCTTCATCCCCCCAAGTCCTGAGGAGAAGCAGCGAGCACACTCAGCACTGTGGTGTGCCCTTTCTGCCCAGACTAGCATGCTTGCCCCTGTGAATATCGTATTTAAAGACTTACGAAGTTTTTGCATTGCCATTATTAGAGTGTGCAGAGGATGATGTTGCAGTAGATCACCTGATTCATCAACATGACTCTTGTTTCCAGTTCATATTTTTCTTTATGTTTTAAAAAAAGTTTCCTGTTTTATTTCTAGATGAACGATAGACAATTGCATCAGTGACGTTTAAGGAATGCCCTTAATAGATTCCAATGGCCATGAGACTGAATGCATTGTTTGAATATTCATCTAGCTGTACCCTTGTTCATGCTGGAACAGAATTTAGTTGAATGCTACTGCTTAAAGTCATGCTCATACATTGTTTATTTAACTCTGGCAGTGTATTAAGACAACCTCAATAATAGTCTTGTTGTGAGTCATGTTTATGTATAGCAGTATTAAAGTCTTACCTCTTTTTCATTATTGTTTGTTTTTAAGCAAAATGGACTCATCTTTATTTTAGAATTAAACTCAGTATGATGATACAAGCCATATTCATCTGTATGCTGATAGAATTATAAAGTAGTGTGAAGTCTAATTTGATGTTCAAACAGAAATTAAATCTTCTCTACTTTATCTTCATATAGCCCATCATCCAAATTTTCTTTCTTTCTCCTCCCAGCCAATCCCTAATTCTAGCAATAACTACTGAAAAAATTATTTCTAGAAGCAGATCAAAATATTATTATTTCCCCCCCCCCTTGCTATGAAAGCATAAAGCAATATGGTGCTATCCAGATGTTTTAAACTATCTTCTACAATCCCCTACTAATTGGTATGCTAGATAGGAAAGCTGTAATAAATGACATTTGGAATATACCAGTTTCCTGCCCCCTTCCTATATGAATGGACATGTGAATAAACATCTGGAACTACAAATGATTCTCTGAGTATATCTTTCTGTCATGAGAATACTTCAAAATATTTGTATCAGGAGGCCTCTCCTTTTATCCCATGCTTTGTAAATTTGCTCACATTTTTGTTGAAAACATAAAGGGAGATGGTACAGGATAATAAATGATAGGAAAATTATGAGTGAGTGTTTACATGCATTGTCATTAAAAATAAAATTAAAATATAAAAATTAAATTAAAAGATCTTGTTTATAAGATGTAATTAGTATTTTCAAATAACAATTGCTTTCATTTGTTCCTTACAACTTGCTACACTTTAGCCTTCCCCAACCTGATGCCTTCAGAATAAATTGAGCCAGCATGTCCAGCATTAGGAAGCTAAGTATATTAGAAAGGTTATATAATTAATATCTAGATCAATTAGGTTAGACGATCAAGGTTTATCTAGAAAGCTATAATAATTATTAAAGTATTTATTAATGTGGAGATTCTGGCACAGATTTTCATTCAGGCCCAGGGCTTTTTGGGTAGCCATGGGGCAGTTACTGTTTCTCATTTTGTAACTAATTTTATACATTGTTTAAGTGAGGGAATGTATATTCTATATTGAATCCCTTAAGGAAAAAATATAAACTTAAATATGCAGTATTAGACAACTTTTTATATAGAAGATGATATTGCTAACGTAATCTAATCTGGTCCCCATTCCTTAAGAAATAGCATTGGAATTTAGTAGTATAGTGTCCATTCATTTAAAGTGTTTTGAAACATAGGATGCCTGTTTTTCTTATGGAAGGCATCTTATTATTTCAATTTATAGAAAATAAGCCATTGGCTAATAATTGATTCATATGTTTAGTTGAATCTGTTTATAAAGCAGCAGCGTTATGTTGTCCTAATTTCTCCTGTTCAGCTCAAATTGGAATTAATTACTAAAACATTATTTAATCCACTTACATTTGGTCTACCATAGCTGTTAATAACTGAATTTACTTCTGAGGCCTGTAGATTTTAAAATCTTGGCAATATTTCAGGTTGGAAAATCCTGCTTTATAAATTATAGTCGGTCTATTTTTAGCCTTTGTTTTTAGTTAAAATATTACATCACATTGGAATGAGGTCAGAAAAAAATTGAAATGTATAACCAGATCTGTTCTATCTCAGCAATGAAAGTCTAATTTATATAGCAGTTTTGTGACTATTTTAAATTTAACTGTATACAAATCAGGGCATGCAATAAAGTGTGTGTGGGCAGCATCTTCCAACTTCAGTACCTATAGACATGAAAAAGAAGGCTCAAGAGTAAAGTGATACCCTCACATATCTCTTGATTATACTAATCCCATCCAATCTATTACAAGAGCTTTCCCAATCTGATAATATTTAACTATGGAGAGATTATAACTCCCAGAATAGTCACTATGGAAAATTCCCTACACATTTGGAAGTTAACGGACTGGAGAAGGCAAACTTCCATGTTCCATTTTAAAGTATTCTCTTCTAAATGTAACTCTGTTGATTCCCTGATATAGTTAAGCAACAAAAATCTGATATAATGGCAAAAATAGAACATGAGAAAGCCACAGATTGGGCAAAGAACAAAATAAAGCTCATTCAGGGAGACTGTTATGCTCAAGTGATTGTGACAAATTACTTCATGAACACATGAATATCAGTTTGGAACTTGGACTGATATTCTCTTTATCCAGTTTCTACAGTGAACTTGGGAAAGATTCCTCAAATAATTGTCCATATAATAATATCCTCTTTACCATGTGCAGACCACTTTGTAGGGTTTAGCTTGGAACAAATGCAAGTCAAACTTGTCAGCCATTCCATAAATCAACTGGGATAAGTGACACTAACTGCCCAGTATCCAAACTACCCTCCTCAGTTTGAGGCAAATGAATTAAATAGGGAGAATGTCCTCTGCTAAAACGGGACATGGTGCTGGGCTGATAATAGTTTGAGACAGATTATAGTTATAATGGAATCCTGATCAAGTCCTATTAGGGCAGGCCCAGCACAGATGTTAAAGTCCCTTGTGATTAATATCTTATAATTCTCAAACAGAGACTGACAACCATCTCAATAAAGTCAGAGATAATATTGGTATCATATGATTTATAAATCACAGTGCCTAAACTCACACATTATGCTGAACAAAAAACAAGAAACAACATTTGTGGTTTAGCACAAGATGTGAATTCAATTTAATGTTGGGTGCTTACTAATCTTAATGGAGTTTTTATTATTTTATTTATTTGTTAGATTTATATCCTACTTTTCATCCAGAAGCTTGCTTCCAAATTTTTACCACTACAAGAAATCTATAAGATATGTTGTGTTGAGGGAACATGACTGGGCCAAAGCTATCAAGGGAGCTTCTATGATTAAGGTTGACTTGAACATGAGTGTCCATGTTCCAGTGTCTTAACCATTATATCACATTGCAGCAATGTCTGCAAGGAGACATAGGCAAGGAGGGCCTGATTGACCAAAGCAGTATTGTTGTGCAAGTCCTGACCCTTTTCTAAGTGTGTTGTGATGTTGCCATGACTGCCCTAAAGGGGTGGAGTCAGCATGTGCTGCTGCACTGCGGCTTTCATCAAAATGACCAAAGCAGAGTGCTCCTGCAAATACAGCTGTGCATTGGCTCTTCTTTGATGTGGTTTTATGTTTTTTGTAACTTTATTGTAGTTGTGAGTTATGCTCTAAAATGGGCAGCCATATAAATATAACTGTGAATATGTGTCTCTGTTGTAGAGGGGTGTGTGTGTGTATGTATGTATGTGTATGTGTGTGTGCGTGTGGAACAAGGGAAGTACTAACCAGTGCTAACCCTTATGATTCAAAAGAAGGAGACTATCAACCACGATTTGTTGTTGTCTGGATGCAGTTGCTGGGTGAGTACCGTTGTCCTCTCAGCATGGCATGTGTATGATGTATGTGTATGATATTTGTAAAAAGATATTTTACAAATCTGAATATTTGAAAGTCAGAAATATTCAGTAGTAATTGTTGTATCCTGCTTCTAGTTTGCAATGCAACAAAATAATTTCTGAAATTCTGTTTGCTTATAAGGAAGATCTGTAGTTTCTTTAGTTGTTGGTTTACATATCTCTACTTTACTTGTGACAAGTGTTAGGCCTAGCTCATATATCAATATGCTTTGTTTGAGCAGTTCTGGCACTGCTGAGCCTTTAAATTATTTCTTTTGTCAATTCACAGCTGGAAACTCTTACTACTGTGGATGCCATCTTTATTTAGTTCACCTCAAACTCTGAAATTGTGAAAAAGCATTGAGCTACACTACAAAAACTTGCATAAAATATCTTAATTCCAAGTTTAAGAATTTAACAAACAAGTGACAAAAGAGAATTATGATAAAAATGACAAATATTTAAAATGAGTTAAAAATCAAATTTCATTCATAGTATATCAACAGGACAAGTATATGTCTCAGTATATGTCTACTCAGATGTAAGCATTAAATTCGGTTGTGCTTAGTTTAAGGTATGTCATTGTATGAGGTATAAGGTGTGAGATAAGATTGTAGTCAAAATATATAAAATCCCCAATACATTTAGGAGCAACTTTAGCTGACAACAATTTACATTCAAAGAATATATACATGTGTAGAATAAAAGTTAATCTTCCATAGCCTTCAAAAAAATCTGTTGACATTGTGAGGCCACAATTTGTACCAAATAGTCACCTCATATTGAACATAGAAATAATAAAAAGTAAATCACTGTAGGTGTGACACAGATGTTCTTGCACTGTTAAACCAGTTAACATAAATCCATGAGAAATGCTGTAACTCTTCTAAGGTAACTCTTGTTTTGTGTAAAATTGATCTTTGCAATTCTTTTTATTAAAAATTGAAAATCTCAGGTCAGTAATGTTCCCATCCTTAAAACTGCTTGAATTTCCCCTCCCCTAAAAAAGGTGCAGCTCTGGGATGCTTGGAGCAGCAAATGGGGTGGTGGAAACCATAGGACCTAGGCTGTGGATTTCTGATCCCTGTCACAAATAGTTCCCTGCTACTTTCATTGTTAATATTTTTAGTGTTGCTGTTAAACCAAATTACTCTTTTTATTATGTTTATGGAAGAATCTTTGAGGATGTTCTGTCTTGTAATATTCCATTTTAATTTTATTTTTTATATTTTTATAAATATAATATTTTAATTTTATATTTAATATTTACATATAAATATTTAAAATTCCATTTTAATTATTTTTGGTGTGGGTTTTTAAAATCTCTTATGTTTTGGAAAAAAATAATATTGGTCTCATCTTACAAGCTTTGAAATATAGTGTATCAGTTTAATATTCTAAAAGGATATGCATCAGATTACAAGCAAGCTCCCTTTAAAAAACTTTTCAGCATCTACAAGTCTTCTATAATTTAGCATATGCATAAAAGAAAACCAGTGTAAATAAAATATATTTGATACTCCTGCAGGAAGACTGATACAAATTTGTGCATAAATTGCAAAGATCTGAACTTAATGTGCTGTCTTTTTCTCTACTCTTCCTGTGGGGTACTCTCCTTTTCCTCCATTCTGTGTGCTAGAGAGAATAATTTTTTTTATTTTTTTTCCCCACCTTGGCACATGCACTGGTTTGTGGATAGAAGATGCAAGCAAGAGGAAGGAAGAAGAAAAAGCCAAAACGTACAGTATAAAAGCTGTTTTGGAAGCTACTTTTACACATGGATATTGTGCTGACTCACAATCTCCATCCCCATGAATGAGAGGTGGTTTTTTGTCACATGCAACTAAGGTTACTCCAATCCCTCTAGAGAAACTTTGGAACTTTTAAAACATAGGGAGAGGTCCATGGAGAAAGATTAGGACATTCTAAAGGATTCTGATTCACATTTGGAATTCCCCAAGAAGCTAGAGAGATCCAGGAAAGAAAGCAAGGGACCTTTGCTTCAGGTTACTTGCTATTTCTGTAAAAATAGCTAACACAGCTAGGAATTTGCATTAATTTTTTTATTTCTGTTTCTTGTGCTAAGTTTCATTGTCTTTACCTTTCTGCTCATTATTTATTTAATTTACTGCAAAATCAATGCAGACCCTCAGTGATTTTGACATCATTGCATCAACAAAACATGCAAACCAATTAAATATAAATATAGTGGATATAAATAAATTAAAACAACCAATAACAAATCAAAGTTAAAACAATACAATAAATTATAATAACAGTAATAATGAAAATTAATAAAAATAACAAAACCATGTAAAGTAATATCAGCAATTAAATAAATATAAATAATTGAAACTAAAATAAAAGTTGGTGATCATAAACTATTCAACCAGATGGTCTTCAGACAATCTGTCTTCAGTAACTTATAGCACATTAGAAGGGACAGATCAAGCCTTAATTCTAAGGGAAGGATATTCCACAAAGCTGGAGGACAACTGAGAAACAGCACTCCCAGCATTCATACCTTTTACTTCACCAAAGTTAGTGTGACTAAAAGCTACTTACAGTCTTGTAGTTCTGGGATTGTTTAATTTAAGCGTTCATTAATAATTCAAGTTATGATTATACACACACACACACACACACACACATTATATTACATTTGCTCTAATCTCTTCAGAGATTTTGGACAGAATTCTTCATTGGTAGCAGCCTGACACTACCTTATGGTGCATTTGGAAAATTGCATGTTCTTTTGAATTTTTCTTTCTTTACTAATTTACAAGCTAGTGTATTACCATGTTCTGTAATTATATATATATATATTTATTGTAAATGTCTACATTTTAATAGTGTGCATATACGTTTGTGTGTATATCTGCGTGCATACACACAGGCATATATAGTTTGATTTTATTTATCTCCTGTGAGAATAGTTTATCATCCAAGGCTGAATCCAAGGCTTTTAATTGCTAAAAAGTGAGGGGGTGAGAATCCTATGTCAGACGCCAAAGTCAAGGAATATTAGCTGACTTGTCTCCTGAAAGATAGGTCATGGCAGCTGGAACTACGAAGGTGCTACCCAAAACAGAAGGTAGAACCAGGATGTGAAGATCTGAAGGGCTTCTGGAAGAGGAGATTTGGACCTCAAGCCTTCAACCTTGAGGGCTGCAGCTTCATTACTATTAATTTAGTGTTCTTCCAGAACTTACTATTCTGAATCCATGATACCAGCCAGTAAGTTGAGCTCCTTTCTAATATACCTGCACAAAAGCCAAGCAAATTGTGACAGATGGCTAAACTTACCTGTTTAGCTATCTGTAAAAACTTGCCTCTTAACCCCTTTCTCCTCCTATTTTAACAAGAGTGATTGGTAGATATTTTCCTGTGCACTAGTAACATTTAGTGGGAGAAGAAATGAAGCCAGGGAAATCTACCTATCTGCTTTCTTTAAATCCACTTGCATAAAAAACAGTAAGGATTACTATGGCTGGTGTGGGTCTTCCGGGCTGTGTGGCCGTGTTCTGGAAGTTTTGTTTCCTAAAGTTTCGTTCTGTGCTCCTGTCTGTGCTCCTGCTTTCTGAAGATGCTGGTCACAGGTGCTGGCAAAACGTTAGGAAACAAAACTTCAAGAACACGGCCACACAGCCTGGAAGACCCACACCAGCCATCCTATTCCGGCCGTGAAAGCCTTCAACAATACAGTAAGGATTACTACTTGCCAGTCTTGTTACTGAGAAAAAATAGGATTTTCAGTAAGGGCCTTACAATTTATGACGGCATAATTTTCTGATGGTTTTGGACTTGCAGAAAGCCATCTGGGCTATGACCTTGTCAGTTTAAAGATACTATGTGTTAAGAATACATTGGAGTTAGCACAGTGATAAAGAGCCCAAAGACTACTCAACTAGTGTAATTTCATATTATACTTCACAATTTATTTACATTTAGGTCAGATTACCTTACTTTAGAAGAGACAAAAATGGAAGATTAAATATAAGACTAGTTATACTTGTTCATGATCTCCTAATTGAGACTACAGTACTTGTGATACAGTGCTTGCTCAAATGTAAAAAAGGGGGTAAATTTGAATACTATTGTCTAAAAACAAGAGAGTGGGCATTATTCATCCTTGTAATCTCAAACTAAATGCAGTCATGACAACATACAATAATTTCATTTGTTGTTGTGTTAGCTCCATACCATACAAAGATTGGTGGACAGAGGTTTTTGTTTTGAATGAAATGTAATGTGTAATTGGGATGTTTAATTTTTGTAGTAGAAGCAAGTGTCCAAATTTTACCCTTTTGCATCCATTTATGCTGCTCAAGTTGTGTAGTTTAAACAAATATTAATTTAACATCATGATATTGAAACAGATCTCCAGTTTCAGTTGAGACAAATGAAGCAGTTGACATTTAAATTATATTGGATTCCTTTGTCATAGCAGCCTGGAGGGAGGCATTGGTGTAATATAGGTCATTCAAAGAGTAGAGTTGTAGTATGCATTAATGTATATGGCATTCATTAACATTTAGTGTGTGACTAGAATCTTTATCAACTGACCACTTAAGAGAGGATATCCTTTAGTAAAGCATATTTTTATACAGTTCGTTCTATTAATACTTAGAAAGTATTTCTTTCTTTCCTGTGAGTGATCACTTCGTTCTTTTTTTCTATAATGACTATTAACTGCCATGTGATAGCAAATTAGAAGAATGGATCAAAGACTGTTTTATATAATTTTTAAAACATCATTTGGTATGAATTTGTTAAATATTATGGAAACGATTCAGATTGGAAACATCCAAGAACTCTTGAATGACAAACAATTACATTCCAAACAGCATTTGTTTTTGCAATGCTGTAACTATAACAACTCAGTTGTGAAGTACATGCTGTATTTTACTATGGCTTAATATAGACAAAAATATATAAAGTTGCACAACTCATTGCAACCATTACTATGAAAATTGCACTGCGTGATTACATTAAGAATGGCCTTCTAAGCATTATTGTCCTGATTTTCCATTGGGTAATTGAACACCACACTGGGATTGATTTATATACGTGTGTGTGTGTGTGTGTGAGAGAGAGAGAGAGAGAGAATACATACATACACAATGAATGTTTTTTAATTTTTTTTCCTTTTACAGAGAAATATAAATGCAATTGTGGAATAAAATTTTAATTGGAAAACAATTGCTAATTCTAGTACTGTTCACTATCAAAGGCCTCTTTAGTGAAACTTTAATTAGAATCATTGCATAACTTGAGAAAGCCATAGGAAGAAAAGTTTTCAATATGCTTACCTTACCTGTTTATATGTTGGAATGATGTCATCAGAGTTCTAGCTGATGAACTGACCTTAGCCTTTCATCGTACGCATATATTCATAAGAGTTCATATTGTGATTTACATTTAAATCTGTGTAGTTGCTAGGTGAGATTTGAGGATGGTTTGATTTTGAAATGCTGATAATACCCAGCTGTGCATTTCATCGATTAGGCTCTAGAACACAAATTACCCCTGGAGGCCCAATCTTCCTGTAAACAACTCTTTTGGTTGTGAGATTTGCCCCGTTCGACAGAGAAACTCCCGTGACACGTGTGGTTCACAAAGAAGGTTTACTCATGCGTAACGTAGTAGTCACAAGCAAAGCCAGGACTGGCTTGGTACAATTGCATCACTTGTTATATTCCCCCCTTCCCGCGCTTTTTCCCGCCTCGTGATCGCGTTGCGGCTGTGGGCTATTAGGCCCCCCAATGTCCCCCCTGATCGTTCATGATGGCAGGGTCGGTCAGAGTCCATTGTCCTTGATTGCCAGTCCCCCTCCGGCTGGGTTGGCCCCTCCCTGCTACGTGCAGACCGCGGGTTCTGTGCTGCGTTGCGATCTTGTTTCGCTGCCCTGCGGCCCCGTTCCTTGCTTGCTCGCGCCGTTATCAGTTCGTAATTAAAAGCTTCCGCTGCGGTTTTCCTGTTTAGCTGGCCGCAGGTGGCTCGTTAATTAGCGGCGCTTTCGGTTCCTCTTTTCCCCGCTAGCTACCGCCGGTGGATTCCGCGTGGTCTGGTTGCGAGCTTCCCTGCAGCCCCGTGCTTCCCTGAAACCTCGTGCTGACCGAACCTGACATGCCGCCCCCCTGACGACAACTCCCCTCGGTCCTATTTCGGCTTCCCGGGGTATTTACTGTAAAAGTCCCGCACTAGGTCCGGCGCCCTTATGTGGGTTTTACTCACCCATTCGCTGTGGGACTTGGGGAAATGTTTCCATTGCACTAGGAGCTGGGTCTGCCCCTTGTGCCTCCGGGCGTCCAGTATCCGGTTGATTTCGAAATGCTGCTCCCCCCCGACCATGATGGGTGGTGGTACTCCCTCCGCCTTGTGCCAGGCGTTCCCCGGCTGGTGCAACTTTAGCAGGCTGCAATGGAACACCGGGTGGATCTTCCCGAGGCTTTTCGGGAGCGTCAGCCTGACGGTCACCGGATTGATGATCTCCGAAATGGGGAACGGCCCCACAAACCTCGGGCTGAGTTTTTTCGATGCCTGGTGCGTCTTTAGGTTTTTGGTTGACAGATACACCTGGTCCCCCACTTTCCACTTTTCCTCGGGGAGCCTCTTGCGGTCCGCGTGCTTCTTGTAGTCGGCTTTGGCTCTTTGCAATGCCGCGTGCGCCGCTCGCCGGGTCTCGTCGATTTGGGCGAACCAGGCGTCCAGGGAGTTGATCTGGGATTCCGGCTGAGGCAGCTCCGGCATGGGGACGAATTCTCTCCCGGTGGCTACTTTGAACGGAGAGAACCCGGTGCTCTTGTGGACGGCGTTGTTGTATGCCACCTCCGCGAATGGTAGTAGCTCCGCCCAATCGTCCTGTTGGTGCCCCACGTAGCAGCGCAGGTACTGTTCGAGCCCCCGTTCAGGCGTTCCGTGGCTCCGTCCGTCTGCGGGTGCGCCGCGGAGGATAGGGCTTGTTTCGTCCCCACCCGCTTCAGGAACTCCCGCCAGAACCGCGCGATGAAGTTGCCGCCCCGATCGCTGACGATACGTCGAGGTGCGCCGTGGAGTCGGTAGACATGTTGCACGAACAGTTTCGCCAGCCCCTCGGCCGTGGGGACTCGCCGGCACGCTACAAAGTGCGCTTGTTTGGAGAATAAGTCCGTGACCACCCAAATGGCGGTCTTCCCCTTACTCTCCGGGAGCTCCACTATGAAGTCCATGGCGACCTCTTGCCAAGGGCCGTCGGGTTCCGCTACCGGCTGGAGTAGGCCTCTAGGTTTGCCTTTGGCTCCTTTCGCCGTTGCGCACACCGGGCAACCCCCCGAGTACGCCTCCACGTCCTTCCGGAGCGTGGGCCACCAAAACTGCCGCCGGATTAAGTGGAGTGTCTTTACGAAGCCGTAATGCCCCGCGCTCCGGCTGTCGTGGGCTCTCTCCATGACCTCCCGTCGGCAACCCTCGGGCACGTACAGCTTTCCTTCGTGCCACCACAACCCCTCTTGGCCGGTTAGCGCCTCTCGGTTCTGCTTGAGCCAACCGTCCCTCTCCGCTGCCTCCGCGAACCCTTGCCTTACTTCAGACGCCGCGTCCCGTCGCTCCCCCTTGGTCTGGCTTCGGGTCACCACCTTTGCAGCCAGCCTGCTGGCGGGGATGACGGAGTCCACGATCTCCTCCCGTAGGCTGGCGTGTTGGGGCATGCGAGACAGTCCATCCGCTAAGAAGTTGCGCTTCCCGGGGATGTGTTTCAGTGTGAACCTGAACCTCCCGAAGTATTGGGACCACCGTGCCTGTTTGGGGGATAGCTTACGCGGGGTCTTCAGGGCCTCGAGGTTCTTATGGTCCGTCCACACCTCGAACGGTTCAGTTGCCCCCTCCAGTAGATGCCTCCACGTGGCCAGCGCCCACTTGACCGCGTACGCCTCTTTCTCCCACACCATCCACCTCCTCTCCGTCTCGGTGAATTTGCGGGAGGCGTAGGCGCACGGGTGGATGGCCCGGTCCGGGCTGGGTTGGAGCAGGACTGCTCCCGTTGCCACGTCTGATGCATCCACTTGGATTATAAACCGCCGGTCTGGGTCGGGATGGCGCAGGATCGGCTCCGCGGTGAACCGCTGTTTTAGTTCCTCAAACGCCCCCTGGCATTCTGCAGTCCACGCGAGTGCCATGCTGGGCTTGGGGGTTTCCCAGTGCCCTTGGTTTTTAGCAGGTCGGTTAGGGGAAGGGCGATTTGGGCGAAGTTCGGGATGAACTGACGATAGAAGTTCGCAAACCCTAGGAAGCTTTGGAGTTGCCTCCGGGTTCGCGGCGCTTCCCAGCCCAGGACATCCCTTACTTTCGCCGGGTCCATCTCAATTCCCCGGCTGGATATTCGGTAGCCGAGGTAGTCTAGTTGCTCTCGATGGAACTCGCATTTCGAGAGCTTTGCGTACAGCTGTGCCTTCAGCAGTCTCTGGAGCACCGTGCGCACCAGGCTCACGTGCTCCGCCAGGGTCTCGGTGTAGATGAGGATGTCGTCCAGGTAGACCAGGACGCCCCGGTAGAGTAGGTCGTGCAGCACCTCATTAATTAGCTGCATAAATACCCCCGGGGCCCCTTTTAATCCGAACGGCATCACGGAAAACTGGTAGCTTCCGAGCGGGGTGTTGAACGCCGTCTTCCACTCATCTTTTGCGCGGATCCTAACTCTGAAGTAGGCTTCGCGCAAGTCCAGTTTTGTGAACACCCTCCCCTTCGATAGATGCGACATCAAGTCCTTCATCAGGGGGAGGGGGTATTTGTACTCCGTGCTGATTGCGTTCAGCCCCCGGTAGTCTACGCACATACGGAGCGAGCCGTCCTTCTTCTCCCGGAATAACACCGGGGCCGCTAATGGTGACTTCGCGGGTTGGATGAATCCCCGTGCTAGGTTCTTGTCTATGAACTCGCGCAGGGCTCCCATCTCCCTCCTCGACAGGGAGTACATTTTTGGCTTAGGCAGGGTCGCTCCTGGCTCTAGCTCGATGGCGCAATCACTGGGCCGGTGTGGTGGGAGCTGGTCAGACTCCTTCTCCCCGAACGCTGCCGCCAGGTCTCGATACTGCCTCGGGATTCCGCCGCCCGTCGGGGTTCCCCGGGTCCGGCCCCTCGCTTTGCGGTTGCCTCGCCAGTCGCCGCTGCCTCCCCTCGCCTCGGGATCGTGGCGGGTCTCCGGGGTCCCGGTGCTGCTGCTGCTGCTGCTGCTGTTGCTGTTGCCGCCCGGGTCTCGGGCCCCATCTGCTCTCGCCCCGTCTCCCGGTGTCCCGGACCCTCCGCTTGTCCGCCGGTGGTTGCGGCTGCCTCCGTCTCCCCGGCTCGGTCCCCTCTGCTCTCGCCCCTCGCCGGTCTGTCGACCCCGAACCGCACTGCCTCCGCCGTCCAGTCGACTCGTGGGTTCCGCCGCCGCAGCCACGCCAAGCCGAGTACCACCGCGTAGTCGGCCACCGGGACCACCACGAACCTCAGTTCTTCCCGGTGACTCCCGATCGTCATCTGGACCGGCTCGGTGTAATACTGAGCTGGCCCCCCCCCTGCCAGCGTGCCATCTAACTGGCTGAATGAAATGGGCTCCCGGAGGCGCCTCAGCTGTAGCCCGAGCCCCGAGACCACCGCTGGGTGCATCAAGCAGTGGGTGCAGCCCGAGTCCAGTAGCGCCCGTAGCTGCGCCTCCCCTCCGGATCTCACCCCCGGACGTGTATCCTCACCCGGAACGGTGGGCAGTCCTCGTCTCCTATTGGGTCCGCGCGCCTCGACTCCCCTGCTCGCACTGGGACGCCGTTCAGTGCGAGCGCGCCTCGTTTCCCGCCGGCTCCGAGTCCTCTCCGGAGGATGCTGTCTCCGGGGTCGACCACCCCCGCGTCCTTTCTCGGTCACCGCCGCCACTGCCCCCTTCCGCGGTCGGTCACCGGTCCTTTTCCCGTTCGCACGCGGGGTTTTGACTTCGGGCCGTGGTGGGGCGCCTTCCCGCTCCGTCGGGCACTGCGCCGCTCGGTGGCCTCTGCCTCCGCATCGGAAACACAGATTCGGGGCTCTGGTCGCCTCTCGCCTCCCGGTGGACTGCCGTCGACCGCTCCGTCTCTCCTCGGGGTCCTCTCCCTCGGCCGGTCCCTCGTCTGGTCCCGTCGTCTTGTGCTCTGTTGGATCTGCCGCCACGCCGATTCCGCCGTTCCGGCCAGCTAGATCCAATCCTTCACTGTGGCCGGGTCGTCCCGCCCCAGTGCCCGTTCCAGGATCTCTGGGTTGAGTCCCCTCTTAAAATACTTCACCTTCAGGGACTCCGGCCAGTCCGCGAGCTTCTCGGCCAACCTCCGGAACTCCAGGGCATATTCCGATACCGATTTGCCCCGCTGCCTGAATTGTAGGATGTCGTCCTCCGCCCGCTTGGCGCTCAATGTGTCCTCGAATCTGTCCCGGAGCGCCTGCATGAAGTCCGGGAAACTCCGTAGTTCCGCCGCGTTGGCATCGTACAGTCCGATCACCCAGCTGGCGGCTTGGCCATCTAGCAGCTCGGCCACGTAGGATACCCTGTCCTCGTCTCTAGCGAATAGGTGACCACCCCTCTGCATGAACCCCCTGACGTGCGTCAGAAAGTACGGCAGCTGTTCGGGGTCCCCTGAGAACTTCCCAGTGATACCTCGAAGTCTCAGGGCGTCTGCCGCCCGTTGGTCCTCCGACCGGGGCGCCGTGGGTGGTGCCGGCGGGGGTGTCGGACCGCCCCCCCTGTCGCTCGCCTCCTCGTTCACCGCCGGTGGCCCCACTCTCTGCAGTAGGGTCTGGAGCATCGCCTCCACGGCGTCTAGGCGTCGCTCGACTCTCTCCTCTAGTCGGGCGAATTTCTCGCTCCACTCACGGTCCCGGAACCCCGAACCCCGGGTCATCGTAACGCCCGAATCGTCTGGTCCTTGATTCACGCCCATCGACCACCGCTCGGATGGAGTGCGCCCGGCCCTGGCCGCTGCCCCGTCGCTCCCGGGCGGCTCCGACCGCCCTTCCGCGAGCCTGGATCCCTCGCGCTCCAGCTGACCCACGGATTCCTCGTCGCTGGTCATGCCTGTATTGAGAAAGAAAACGCTCCTCGGTGGTACCGGGTAGCGCTGACGGTGAGTCCTGGCTTTATGTGAGATTTGCCCCGTTCGACAGAGAAACTCCCGTGACACGTGTGGTTCACAAAGAAGGTTTACTCATGCGTAACGTAGTAGTCACAAGCAAAGCCAGGACTGGCTTGGTACAATTGCATCACTTGTTATATTCCCCCTTCCCGCGCTTTTTCCCGCCTCGTGATCGCGTTGCGGCTGTGGGCTATTAGGCCCCCCAATGTCCCCCCTGATCGTTCATGATGGCAGGGTCGGTCAGAGTCCATTGTCCTTGATTGCCAGTCCCCCTCCGGCTGGGTTGGCCCCTCCCTGCTACGTGCAGACCGCGGGTTCTGTGCTGCGTTGCGATCTTGTTTCGCTGCCCTGCGGCCCCGTTCCTTGCTTGCTCGCGCCGTTATCAGTTCGTAATTAAAAGCTTCCGCTGCGGTTTTCCTGTTTAGCTGGCCGCAGGTGGCTCGTTAATTAGCGGCGCTTTCGGTTCCTCTTTTCCCCGCTAGCTACCGCCGGTGGATTCCGCGTGGTCTGGTTGCGAGCTTCCCTGCAGCCCCGTGCTTCCCTGAAACCTCGTGCTGACCGAACCTGACATTGGTGCCCACCAGGTTTCCTGCTCAAACAGAAATTTTGCACTTTAGAAAAAGTGGGATGCTGGAATGTTGCAAACCAGTTTACCTGCTCCAGGTAGCATCTGTTTTCCCAAAATTTCCTCTAAGCCTAAAATAGCCTCTGTACATTTTCTTAGAACATTATATATTTGTTCAAGGAGATTGTTATGAATCAATAAATGTAGATCTAATACTGTATCTGGAGGAATAGGCATGCAACTGTGATAAAAGCTTCTTATGAGTTGCATCCTTTTTGGATAAGAAAAAATATTTCAGTGATTCTTTATGTCATTGCAATCCCTTGGTTTACTTCTGAAATTTATTTTACAGGGCATTTTTTGAATATGTATGAAGCTTTAGCTGATGCAAAACACTAGTGGTCATCTTCTGAATTATCAGATCCAATAAAGCATAATAAAAAGTCAATTTGAAAGCTTGTGCTGTAGCAATACATGCAGAAAAATGCGTCTGCAAGCTCGCAGACTGCTGAGGTGTTTCAGGTTGTACCTCTCCCTTCTCCTGCTCTCAGAGCTTAATTACAGAACACTCAGAAGCTTCTTTTGATACTGCATATGCCAAAGATCTGAAGTTTGTGGCTAACCTAGAAATTTCGGACTTGAGAAAGGGGTTAAGAACATGTTGGTTTCGTCTTGCATTGGTGTACAAAGTAAGGAAGATGACCTTGATGGAGATATGCAGGAATCATTGCCTAGGCAAAAGGAGCTGATGCATTTTTGAAGTCCAGAACAAGATGATATTCAGAAGTGGCTCAGGCAGATGCCTCCCTAATTCATTGAAATATAAGTAGTAGTAGTAGGAGATACAGTGCAATCAGACTTGCAAGTGTCTCAATAAAGGCAAATATGTGTAGCTCATGGTTGAACTGTGGGGTCCTTGGGGTTCTCTGAGCTTGGTTCTTTTCTTGCAAACGTTTCATTACCTGGCTAGGTAACATCTTCAGTGCTAAAATGGGATGGGGTTTGCTCTCTATTTATATGCTGTGGCCTGCCTTGCCAGTGCTGGTGGAGTGGGGGTTTGTTTTGCTCCTCTGTAGTTCCTTGATTAGCATCTGTTTGCTGCTTGATTGTGTGCCTGGTGGTGACCTTTGCTTACCTGGGTGATGATTGCTGGTGAGACGATCTTCTGGTCTTTTGTCTCTTTTGAGTAGTATGTAGATACTGTTTATCTCTATGCATCTGTTAATTGCTGCCTTGTCTGAATACCAGGCTTCCAAGAATTCTCTTGCATATTTGGATTTAGCTAACCAGCTAAGTGATATGGTCATGTGACCACATTTTATGACCACATAGTTTAGCAATGGGAATTCTGGTCCCAATTACCGTTGCTAAGCAAGGTCTACCTGTACTTTATTGATTAGCCATTAGGCCATATCAGAATAAAAAATATAAAATACGGAAAAATAAAATACCATGTGTTACAAAATAAGGTGTAACTAAAAGAAAATGCAATCATTTTTTTGTGTCACCCCTACAATTTACCCCAATCAGATCCATGTATACAGTTGTCAATTGTACCATTTTGTTCAGATAAACTACCGTGTTACATGTAATTTTGGGGTTCTGACTGCACATGAAATATATTGATTTAATGTAAGGTTCCCAATAGACTGTTCATCTAACGTGGCCCAAGTTATTGAACTCTCTCTTTCTTATACAGTTGACATTCAAATAATACAGGTACGTGTGCTATGTCCTTTATCTCTGGGGCTCTGCAAATGCAAGTATGTTCTTCATAAGAAATTTGGTTAAAGCTTCCATATTTAACCATTGTGTCCAGCTGCTCAAATCTCACTTGAGTAAATACCTCCCTGAGATGCTTGAGCAATTCTCTGTTTAAATATTTGGCAATTTGGAAGATGAGTTTATAGTGGCTCATCCATTTCAGTGTGCCAACCTTACTGAGGGTAGCTATATCTCTCTGAGCTTCTATATCCAAAGTTCTTTGTACAGCAACCTTTTAAACTTGTTTTCCAGAGACAGTTGGAAAAGAAACAGGGAGACCACAGCTCATGATATAATTTGTCAATTGTGTAAACCAAGAGGTCTCTAATTGAATTTTAGTCTGTTCTATCAGACACAATTTTGGGGATCTATCAGTTTCCATAGCATTGATTGTGTACCAATAATTGTATATTATATATCCTGATTTTAGGAAAAGAACAAATTATATGAATATCTATTTCAGCTCTAACTGGAGCAGCTGAGGTTCTTTTATACACACCCAAAATACTTCTCAGATGCTGTGATTGTTCTATATGTTCTATAAGCCCCAAACATCAGCTCCATATAAGAACATAGGGATAACCTTGGCTTTGTATACCTTAATAATTGGGGCTAAGGAACCTGGATAACAGTGATTTATTAATTTTAACAATGCATTCGTACGTGTCCTCGCTTTGAGTGAGCTCCTTTGTAATCTCAAGGAAGACTACTTTTAAATAAGGAAGGGTGTTGACTTGCTCTCTTGGCTCACTGTCTAATGTAGTTGTGATGACATTTTCCAAAAACCATGATTTTTAATTTTGATTTAGTAGTAATTGGAGAATTATTATGACAGAAAGACCCAAATCTTTTTAACAACCTACCCAATTGTTCCCTTTGGTTCTTAAAATGGATTAAATTAGTTATATAAGCAATTAAATTAAAGTTTCATAATTTAACATATTTAATGTATTACAAAAAGCTTTGATGTCTTCCCATTATCACATTATATTTTTGGAGATTTTGCTATATTTTTATTTGTATAAGTTAATTTTACTTATTTATTTGATTTCTATACTGCTGTAATCATGAGGGTCTCATAGAAAATAAAATGCCTGCAGTAAAAATAATAAAGTAATATTATTAAGAATTAAAAACAAACTCATTATTAATTGAAAACCAGAATAATGTATTAGAAGTTCCAATGGTGCTTTTAATTAATTAAAAAAGTGTTCCAGACGAGCTCCATTTTAACCTGATTCTGGAAGATCCCAATAAGGTTGGAGGAAATCTAACCTTTAGTGGAGACTATTCAACAAGAAAAGGATGATAACTGAAAAGAGCATTCTCCTTGTCTTGGACCCCCTGATGTCATGATAGTTCAGAAATACCAGAATTTTTTCTGGGCTTGTTCGTATTAGATGGGTCGATTCAGGTTGAAGGATGTAGTACTAAAGGTACTGGGGGGCTAAGCCATATAGGGCTCTATAGGTTAAAACCATCACTTTAAATTATACTTGGACATGTTCTGGCAGCCAGTGGAAGCCCACAGCATAGATATAATGTGTTCATAGCATATAGCACCAGTTACCATGTAGTCCACTATATGTTGTACCAATAGCAGTTTCTTAGTGGTCTTTAAAAGCAGGCCTGTGGAACAACCGATTGGTTCAAAATAGGGAAAGGAGTACGACAAGGCTGTATACTGTCACCCTGCTTATTTAACATATTTGCAGAGGACATCATGAGACATGCTGGGTTGGAAGAATCACAAGCCGGAATTAAGATTGCAGGGAGAAACATCAACAACCTCAGATATGCAGACGATACCACCCTAATGGCAGAAAGTGAAGAAGAACTAAAGAGCCTCTTGATGAGGGTGAAAGAAGAGAGCGCGAAAGCTGGCTTGAAACTCAATATTAAAAAAAAACTAAGATCATGGCATCTGGACCCATCAATTCCTGGCAAATAGAAGGGGTAGAAATGGAAGCAGTAACAGACTTTATTTATTTGGGCTCCAAGATCAGTGCAGATGGAGACTGCAGCCATGAAATTAAAAGAGGCTTTCTTCTTGGGAGGAAAGCTATGGCAAACCTAGACAGCATATTAAAAAGCAGAGATGTTGCCTTGCCGACAAAGATCTGCATAGTCAAAGCTATGGTTTTTCCAGTAGTAATGTATGGCTGTGAGAGCTGGACCATAAGGAAGGCTGGGTGCCGAAGAATTGATGCCTTTGAATTGTGGTGCTGGAGAAGACTTGGGAGTCCCTTGGACTGCTAGAAGGTCAAACCAGTCAATCCTAAAGGAAATCAACCCTGACTGCTCATTGGAAGGATTGATACTGAAGCTCAAGCTCAGATACTTTGGCCACCTAATGCGAAGAGAGGACTCTTTGGAAAAGACCCTGATGCTGGGAAAGACTGAAGGCAAAGGAGAAGGGGACGGCAGAGGATAAGATGGTTAGATAGCATCACTGAAGCAATGAGCATGAAACTGAGCAAACTCAGGGAGGCAGTGAAGGACCGGAAGGCCTGGCGTGATATGGTTCATGGGGTCACAAAGAGTTGGACACGACTTAACGACTGGACAACAACAAATATGTGTAGTTCAACTGGATGGTGATGAGAACATGACTCATGCCATTTTTCCAGCCAATGGGACCATTTAATCGTAGAATGAAATGTAACTATTATATAATGAATAATTTTGTGCCCTGAATAAATTCTAACAAGGACACCTTGTATGATATTCATGGCTTGTACTTTGTTGCTTGAAAAGTAATTACTATAAAATAAAGTCTCCCATTATATCATTATTTTTTCTAGTTGACACATTTTTTTTATACAAATACATAGTCAAGCAGTCCCACAAATATCTTTGTATCTTAAATACAACTTGGTACTTAGGGAATATTAAGAATTTGCAGGGCCACAGTGATCTTAGTTATAAATAAATATAGCATATACTGTTGTTGTCATTGTTTTTATTAGCATTTGTTCTGCACAGATTCAGGGTCCACTTATTTTTTCCATTGTGCTTGCCTAGTTCTTACAGCAAAGCTCTCCATGCCTGGGGCGACAAGGGTTTATTTTCTTTATCAGCTGACTTTTTGCTGAGCCTGGCTGAGCTGGGCTGAGAGGGAGTGACCGGCCCAAGGCCACCCAGCTGACTTCCATGCCTAAGGGAGGACTGGAACCATTGTGACCACATCAGCCTCTAGTGTTAGTGATGAATCTAGGAGCACTTCCAAAGTGTGAACCTGCTCCTTTAGGGCAAGTGTGGGAAACTCCAGGACAGACAGGATGTTACTCAGCTGGATAGATACAACACCCACAAAAAAAAATTTCTTCATCTTGTCTGGATAGAGTTTCAGTGTAATTGGCCACTCAAACAGCTTTCCTAAAAAGGGAATATGGGTCACTGCCCTATAGTTGTTTTCATCTTTTGGGTCCAGATTTGATTTATTCACAAGCAGCTTGATCGCTGCCTCTTTTAAAAAAAGCCTGGAACTGCTTACTTGCTCGTGCTTTCCTTCTCTTTCTCACCCACTCTCTCACAATAAGGCATTTATAACTTCCTTTACCCAGTGGGACAGCCCCTTCCTACTAGATCTGATAAGCCAAGAAAGGCAAGGGTCAAGCACACAAGTGGTAGACCAACCCTGGAGCAATCAGAGCAGGAACCTTTGCAAATATAATTGCCTACCTGTGGACAGAGGTCTTGATCTATAACGGGTTACTTTCTGCTGATAAATAACTAAACAAAACCAACCAGGAACTGGAGCAAAATGGCATCCAATTTCGGTGTCATCTAGATTACCCCCCAGAATTTCATGTTACCTTGGTAAATGTAGGGATTAAAATAGTAACTCTGATATCAGCTGTTTAACATCAGAAGAGAATCTTGTACCCTTTTGCAAGCATGCGGATTAATGTGATAGGATTGTAGGTTATACCACAGATAGTGGTATAACCACTACCCACAAGTGTAGGTTATACCACAGATAGAGGTGTTATTCCATGTCAGACTATCTGCCTTAAAATAAAGAGGCATATCTGAGAAAGCTGTTAGACCAGGGTTTCCCAGATTGTGAGGTGTACCTCCCTTTGGGAGGTGCAGACAGAGTCCAGGGGAGTGTGAAGATTTTTATTCTTTATTAAAAATAAGTTTTATGGTATTGTTTTCATTGTTCATTTATGGTCATTTTGGTGTTTGGATTTTTAGGGTAAGTGTGTACATTAAGATTACACTAAATGGAGGTGTGATGGCAAAAAAATTAGGAACCCCTGTGTTAGGCTATCATAGGAGGACTCTGAAATAGTGTTTCTTTATGTTTGCATAATACAAAGTGATCCTACTTTCTTCTTTTAGAGAATCCTCAAATATAATATCATGTTTCCAGATAGAATAAATGTGTAATAAGCCTAGGAACTTAAAAAAAATATGTTCTTGATGCAGCAAAGCATTTGAGAGCCATAGAGTATTTTCTTTCAAAAACATCAGGTTTTTTTCAAAGTATTATACTTGCATCATATACTCAAACATTTCATGTGGATTTGTTCTGTTAGTATAAATAGCCCACTATAAAATTTTAAAGGATTTGAGATATACACTTATTCGGTGTCAATTTGGAAATGTAAAGTTTGAGTCCCTAAACATGTTTTCTCCTGAACTGAAAGGGTGTGTATATTAGCAGATCATATTTCTTTATTGCCATACATTTTGTGATGAAGACTAGAATAAAAATTGAAATACATATTTACTCACCAAACATTTTCCAGTGAATAGTTATAAAAGGGTGATGAAGTCATCCTTCTCAGAAATTACGGCATGTTTTTCTTACTGATAAATTCAAGTAGTTTTCACAAGCCATAAAAACATTGTTCCATGACAGAAATTTGTTCAAACGAAATGGTTGCTTTAAACATAAATATCTTGTTGCTAGTAGATAAATTGTGTCCAGTTGTTGCAAACAATTTTTTGGCAAATTCAAGAAATGATGATATGAAGTTTAAATCTTGTCAGATTTTATTCATTCTTGATGCTGTAATATTACAAAAATGTAAAAGCGATGTCCCTGTCTCAAAACAGGTAATATATAATTCATAGTTTATATAAGCAATCAAGTAATTTCTTTGTCAAAGCCCTTTTTTCAATGATGTGCACAAGGGCTTTTTGGAATACAAAGTGTAAAGTGAAATCCAAGACATTTTAAAGATTATTTTAAGCTAGTTCATCTATGAGTATCTCAACCATACAATTGTTACAGTGTATTTACTGAAGGTAAATAAGCTCTTTTTGACTTATTTTCCACTGTATTTTATACAGAGTAGCTTTAAACTACCCACTTCTAGGCAGGCTGTTTTACCATGTGGATGCCTTTTATATATTGCAAACAATTATCAAATGTCAAATGTTCTTTCTATATTTGACATTCCTACCATGTCATTGCAGTGCAAGAACGAATTTCACAGTTTATATCCGTGTGTGTGTGTGTGTGTATGGGATGAAATTAGAATATAATCAACATACTTACATATTTATTCAAGCATCAATTGACTGATTGATTATGTGACATCAAGTCAGTGTCAACTCTTCATTTTGGTTTTCTAAGCCATACAATCCAACTACATTTTCTTTCTTTATATTTCCAACTTTGGTATTCCAATTACAAGCAGCACATCTTGCTTCCATGTTCTGTCAATTTCAGATTGAACTTTATCATATAACTCATCAACCTCATCTTCTGCATCAGTGGTTGGAGCATAAACTTTGATTACTGTCATATTGAAGACTATCCATGACATCTAATTGAGATTATTTAGTCATTGATTGTACTGTAGCCAAGTACAGGTGGTCCTTGACTTACTACCATTCATTCAACTACTGTTTAGAGTTACGATGGCACTGAACAAGGGGGAGTTACAACAGATCCTCAGAGTTCCAGCCGTTCCAGTGTCCTTGTGGTCATGTGATCACAATCCAGGTGCTTGGTACCTGGCTCATGATTATGACATCGCAGCATCTCATGGTCACATGATAGCAACTTCTGACATTTCCTGCTGGCTTCCCACAAGCAAAGTTGGTGGGGATGCTGGCCAGAAGTCAGTGGGGAAGCTGGCTGGAAGACAAGTCACAGACACATGAAGTCCTCACTTAATGACCCATGCTGTCGTTGCTTAACGATGGCAACTGAGACTACTGGAACTGCTGTTGCTAAGTGACGTAGTCATGTAATATTGTGCTTTATAACCGCATCCCTTCATGACAGCAGTTCCAGTCCCAGTTGCTATCATAACCCAAGGACTACCTGTTCTTACTACACTGTTCCTGACTATAAAAGTACTGCTGTTCCTTCTTTGTTTTTCATGTCCTGAGTAATAAACAATGTGGTCTTTTGACTGAAAGTGTCCAATTGCAATCCGTCTCAGTTTGCTGATGCCTAAGGTATCAATTTGTAGCCATTTCATTACATCTTCCACTGTGTTGATTTTCCTGTGTTCATGTTTCTTACATTTCACATTCCCATTATAATTCTGCCATTACAGCTTCAGATTTTCTTTTCCTCTATGGCAACATTGGCAACTAGGTGTCCTGAAGGCTTTAATCTAGCCACGTCATAAACACTATTAGTACTCCAAAAGATCCTCACCTTTCCTCATCTGACCTGGGTAAACTATTATCCAACTTTATATTTTCTATCCATGTGGTCTTCTTGGTAAAAATCTGTATTGGCTTCCCAGGGTCTTCTCTTGTGCAGTATGAATTGATCCCTTTGCCATTGTCAGTAAAATGATCATCCACCTCTAGCATCTTCCTGTATCACTGCTGCCTGATATAGGTGTCTCTTGCTTTAGCTGGACAGCTGGGATGGCTTGAGTGCCCCTGCTGGGGATATATATTCTTGGCATTCCTCATTTATCTTTCCCAGGAACATCCCTCTCCTCTCACAGTGAGACAGCACAGCAGGATATGGGAGAGATTCAGTCATCAAAACCATGTAAAAATAATGGGTACTGACTTTTGCATCATGCAAACAGAAGCAAACATGTTAGATAGTCATAACATTTTAGGTATTTATCATTTAGACTCCATGAACCTGTATGTCCCCGACTTCTGCTCTAAATTATTTTATTCTTATTTTATTCAAACTAACATTTTAGTTTGAGTAAAAGATAATGGGTAAATGAAGTGAATGAACTTTAGTTTTTAAAAATGTAATAATAATATCTAACATCTGAATAGTGCTTTGAAACATTAAAATGTTTTACAAGTCATATCTGGTGAATATTTGCAACAATCTTGTAATGTAAATCTGTATTCTTATTCCCTGGTATTGAACAAAAGGCAGAACTGAGTTTCAGCAAAATTATGGAAAAGGGATTTGAAGAAGAAGTTTATTATTGACTGGGCATTAATATTGAAATTATTCTTCTTTGAGATGCCTTTCCAGTTCTTTCCTGATGGTCTACTGTTCTTCAGAAGCTTTTGGTGGTAGAGAGATGGATGGGCTACAAGGCAAACATGGCCAGGAATTTCTGGTGCACAATTTTTTTTTGTTCCTAATTATGTAGATTGCTCTTTATGTATTATATGAAAACTTATTATTTTTTAAATACCACATTAAGATGAATATAGAACAGGATGAAATCAAGGCTCCCTTGGCTATGAATCATGTGGTGCTTCCTTAATAATTCATATTTCTATTTCTGTATCGTTGATAAATGTGATGTTTCTATTTGGGTTCCATTTTGGATCTAAAGATAATTTAGCAGTACTGACTGAGCTTTGAAAGTGAATAGAATTTTGTGTTTGAATATGGAAAAATCCCTTTATTTAAACCACAGTGCATTGGTATAGGTTTGAATACTTTTTTCCCTTGTAGACTAAAGAAAAACTTTCAGGCAACTGAATGTGGTAGTAGGAGAATTAGCTAGGTTTTCCAGCAGTCTTGCGTTCAGTACCAGATCTGACACAAGTTGGGAACTGAAATATATTACTTTATGCTTTAATCTCTATTCTCTCCTTTTCTTTCTGGATAGCAGCTGTTTGGTTTAAGTGAAGAGAATTTTCATGCAGACTGTTAGCCAAGCCACCATTACATTAGTAGTAAAGTAGCAGGTTACTGTAGTAGCATCTTGTCTCCTTCACAAAAACAAAACAAGCCCCACCAGATATCAGAGATTCTTGATTCTTCAACTAACCTACTCAAGATGTAATGTGAGTGGGGGAGGAATCCAGGTTACTAATCCATATTGGACATAGTGCAGTGTAATGGAAAAGATGAGAGGAAAAACTAGAATAAGAAGACATTCTTCTTTTTGGGTCTATACTGACCCAAAAGCAGATAAGATACAGGAGAAAGGATTGAAAAGTAGACACTGGAACAGAAACAGATAAAGAACTGAATGCAGGAAATGGACTGAGAAAATGCAAGGAAGAATAGAAAAGCCAAATGAATAGACAGAAAGTGAGCATGTACTTTGCCCTAGTTACTGTATAGCTATGACATGACATGATGACAATATATTGCAGTACATCTTACAGGTCTGTGTTTCTACAGAATATTTAGAATAATATATACTTGACCTCCTTTAGTATTTCTAGCTGGCTATATCATGAAAGTATTGCTCACAGACATCTTTCTTTTGTGACTCCATTTCAGGATAGGTCAATGAATGTTTCAGACATAAATACCTGGTAGAAATAGCGATTTGCATATAAATAACATTGTAGTGAATTTCAGGATGTTTAGGCTACCTGTCTTCCATAGGCAGATGCTTTTTGTATAGGAACTAAGTATGCTGTACTTGAAAAGAGAGAGTATAGTATGTGACTAATAACATTTTTTCATGTTCTTTGTTGAGGATTTACTGACTTAAAAATAAAAATAAACCATTCTGTCTTCTGTAAACATGGCATCTTAAAATGCATACAAAGCAGTAGGGCAAATGTATGTGGGGATTTGAATTTATTTATGAAAAGGCATTAAATAATTTCATATTCTGCATTTAAGAAAGCTTGAATGCATCCCTAAGCCTATCACTAGATTTTTTTAAGGAGCTGTATAATCCTGTGGATCCTTTTTGTGTCTCTTTTTAGTGGCTTCCAACTTTCTAAGTAAATTCCATATTGGGGAAAGAGCTGAAATGTGCAGCTAAGCTTTGCATTATTTATTATGTCCATTCCCCTGTTAAAAAACCCCTGAAGTAGGCTCTCTGATTGTATAATTACTAAACATAGATTGATTCTGCATTTTTACATCCTTACTATGTCAGTAACTTTCTGCTAATGGAGAGTTGTTAGTGCCAAATCCTATTCCCATGCACTTATGTGTGTGACTACAAACAGAATAAACTCTATACATTCAATTATGTATTTTTAAAAATCTCTTTGAGATGTTTCAACATGTTAAGCTAAAGTTAGTTCCTGTCAGAACTTTAATAGCTACTTTCGTCTTTGGGGGATAATCTTGGAAATCCATAAAGTTTGCATAGTTTACAATTTTGAGGCAAATGACTAACTTTGCAGTAGATTATTGTTTGTTAAAAAAGTTTAGTTAAGAATATATTTCTTCTGCATAGTAACTTAACATTTCTTTGCTAATTATTCAGTAATATTAATTTTTAATCAGTAGGAAAACGGAAAAAAGCATGTTCAGATCTGTTTCACCAGCACAATGGTTAATGGCAGATTGAAATTTTCTCAAGATGTGTCTACATGCATTTTTATATTTACCGATTTTAATTGTGATATTGTACAACTATACAGAATGATTCACATAAAAATGCATGTTTTGTATCCTAGGAATATAGTTATATATTCTATATATACTTAAATATAGATGCAACAAGTCAATTTCTGGATGTATCAAACTCTGCTGAATCTTCCTAATCAATTATACTGTTGATTAGGGTGTTTTAAGGGCAGTTCAGCCCTGAAGAAATATGAAGAGGTCTAGAGAAATCCTTTCTTGGACACGTCAAGGACATTCTGAGCTGGTATCTGTTTATCTTGGGGCAAAGATAGTTACTGCATTTTCAAGTCCCCTTCAATTCCCACTCTTCCTCAGTTCTACAGAGGTTCTACTTTTCTCAGTGCAGATTATGTATTTTGACTTTGAAAGTATGTATTTCAATCTTTTGAGTGTTCAGATCATTTTTAAGATAAATAATAGCTTGTTTGGGGGCTTGTCTGCATAATTTTTGAGTATGCTTTTTTTTGTTTTACTCTGATTTGTAGCCCTCTTCAATGACAAACTGACTCTAGGCTGTCCACTTTCCAATTACAGTAAAAATATCAAAACTATAAACAAACACTAAATAGCAAGTCTCACATCTCGTAGGATCCCAAAGAGCAACAATCCAAAATGTATATCAAAAAAGAACCTTCCTGTAGAATGGAACCAATCACATCATTCTCCAAAGGCTAATTAGAACAGCTAAATCTTAATGGTTTTCCTAAAGCCCAACAGGGTTGGTGCCAGTTTAATTTCAGGGATGATGATGTTCAAAGAAGAGGGGCAGCAAGATCCACCCCCCACAGCCCCTGACTCTAAATGTGAGTGAGACCTGCACTCTACAGTTAACCTCTGAGTGCAATACAGTGTACTGGAAGTTAATTAGTAAAAAGTGCAGGTCTCACAGGGCAGGTATCACTCAGACCTCATTGCTATTAGATTGATACCTTATTTAAATCCAAGACTAGGGGTGTAAAAGAAAACATTACAAACACAACCAGAAACAATAAAATACATAAAAGAAATTGTAAAACGTAAATACAGCAGTGGAATGGCATTTGGACCTATGGATCAGTCTTTATATCACTTACAAAACCTTTTCTTATCTAATAAGCATGTTCTCAGAAACAAATCTTGCCACCTTATAAATAATGTCTAGAGTTGAATCAGTTAAAAAGAGAATGTGTATAACCTAACCTGGTTGTTACTTAAACAGTTGTTATAAGCAGATGATGAAAATTCTTATAGAAGCAATAATACAGTGAAGTGTGGCACTGATTCAACAGACCTTGAAAGATGGACAAAAACATTGTGAATGTGGAACAGCTGCAAATGTACTTTGTATAATTGCAGAAGGTAGAACATTTAATCAGGCTAGTGCCTTGGAGGGAAGTTATGGAAAAGGTAAGAAGCCAGAGCAGAGTTCCCAGACTGTTCTGCTAAAATTATTTTGTTTGTTGGTGTACCATATATGCCATTGTATAGCTTCTCTGGTGTTTAGATTTCCCATAGACATCATAGATAGGAAGAAGACATATCACTGTTCCCATCAATGATGCTAATCAGACAAAATTATCATATTAGATTATTATATAAGGGCTTTAAGTCTTCTTTCTGGGCAGTATAACAACTTTAGCCAATACTGCACATGAACTTACTTTGCCAAAACTGGACTTCTAGGGATTAGCTTCTGTGCATAGTACAGCATTTGTGACGCAAAAGGACTCCCAAAAGTCATCTTCAGAAATTTAGATTGTATTCTTTCAAAATGATAGAAATCTTTATAGGTGCATGCCTTTGTGTCATACAGAAAATATACAATCGCTTTCCCTGAAATATCCTAAGGGCCAAGGGTATAAATTGATGTTCCATTCAATAGAGAAAGCCTCGAGTGCAGATGATGACTTCTAGCTAGAGGATTTGGGTTTCACCATAACGATGCACTGCCACATTATGATTAAGCTTACAGATACTCTTCAAGAGCAGCCCCGTATACAGCATGTTGCAGTAGCCCAACTAAGATGTTACCAAGGTATAAATGACTTTAAAAGAGACTCTTTAATTCAGGAATTGCAGTCACTAGTGCTTTAGATGGGAATTGCTCAAAGGCCACCAGCTACTACCTGCTCTTCAAACAGGAGCTATGAATCTAGGAAGATCCCCAATATCTATCCAGCCATCTACCTAGAAATTTGGATTAATTAAGGATTAGTTGCTTTTGTGAGTTACTGGAGATAGTGACTCTTTAAGCATGTAATACATTATTATTATTAACATTTATAGACTGCCGAATCTTCAAGGACTCTCAATGGTTTACAAGAAAGATACACAAGAAACAAAAAACAAAAAGTATACAAATAAAAGGTGCAAAAACAAAAAAATGTAATAAAACTAAATTAACCAAACCAAGCTACAGTATAAACAAACTAAAATGGAATCAAGGCCAAAATGTCCTTTGAAAAAGCTTTGTTTTGAGCCGTTTCTAGAAGGCAAGGTGGGAGACAATGAGATGTCCACCGGCAGACCGTTGCAAAGATCCAGCACAGCCACCGAAAATCAGTGCCACCAAGCCTTGCCTCTCCCCCACAAAGCAGGGCACACTGATTTTTTTTTTCCCAGGGAAGATCGAACTGGCTGGGCCAATCCCAGTGTGAGAACGTGATTTTGCAAATAACTAGGCACCAAGCCATTTATAGGTTAGTATCAGCACTATAAATTGCACTGGAAGCATGTTGGCAATTAACACAAGGCCCACAGGACTGATGCAATGTGCTCCCACAATGCCAGTCAGCAGATTACCAACTGCAGCCAACTTCTGCTTCCAAGTGTTCTTCAAAGGTAACTCTGTGTAGACCACAATGTAGTAGTAGTCTAAGTGAGTGGTGACAAGGACATGAATCACTGTAGCAAGATTTTCCTGCCCCAGGTAGAGGCACAGTTGGCACACCAGATAATTCTGAGAAAGGGCTGTTCTAGCAGGAGCCATGAATCTAGATGAAACCCCAAGTCATGAACCCCCAAGTGAGCCACCCAGAATCACAAATGTGAGATAAGCAGCTATATAGAATGAATGAATGAATGAATGAATGAATGAATGAATGAATGAATGAATGAATGAATGAATGAGTCGGAACTGTCCTTTAAGGCAGCCCACAAGGAAGTACTCATTTGGTTAATCACTCCTGCTCCCCACCATGCATTTATTTTCAAAATTGCTAAATTTGCCCAATCATTAAGGACATTTTTATTATAGCAATATGTAATAATTATATAGGAATGCTAGAATTGTGGCTTGTATAATCCCTTAGTACAACCTTAAACAGATTACAAACTTATTTGTTATGGAAGAAGTACATACTTTTTCTGTAATAGCAGTATATTTTATTTTGAACACTGTATTCAAAACTAGGTAATTTGTGCATTGATTTAACTTGACTCCTGTTTAATCAAAACTATATTGTGATTTTGATAATGATATGCAAACAATGAAACTTATTGATGTGATATGTTTATCTTAGGTATTTATTAATCCTCCCCCACCAATCTGAATGAAAAGCTTACGTGTTAATAAAGAATAAGTATCCAAGATAGTTTGCTCCATAGTAAATCAATATTTTATTGTTCGTTTTAGCAAAGTTTATGAAGATGAGTTGAAATGAAGGCCATACATAAAACTGATTGAATCACCAAGGGAAAAAAGAATTTAAATTATTGTCTTAAATAGAGTTTACTGCGATTATTATTCACATATTTTACTAATGGAGGTACAAATCTCATTAATTTAAATCACATACTGCATTTTTCAATGCCAGTCAGGTATACTGGATAGGGTTGTTGTTGGATAACATAATTTTTTATTAATTTAGGAAATAGTACTGAATATTTATTTTAATAAAGCATTGGCATGTTAGAAATGATGTAGAAATCTCTGTCTTTGATTTGTCTATATCATATTGTGGTATTTTTATTAACCAAATCCTTTCCTTTGCTTGTTTATTTTATGAGTTTAATCCAGTGGTTCTCAAACCTTTACCTTCATTATCTAAAATCCTAACTTTGAAAGGTCGCTAAATGAATGGTTGTAACGTGAGGACTGAATTATAAAAACAATAGCATTGAATTATCTCTATGTCATTTCAACAAATTACCATTGATAATTTTATAGATTTTCATCTTAATAGGAACACTTTGGGAAATTTTCTAATATATTTTAGTACACGTGGCAATCTTTAAGTCAATTTAAATGTCCCTGTTGTGAATGTGTTGTTACCCCAAAAAAACCCACTTTTACCCAATTCTGGGTAATTTACCTAGGTTTGGGAAGCACTGATTTAACCATGAAGGTTTCAGTTCAAATGGTTTATTATAGCCATATGGCAAGATACAATAAAATATCCAATAATAGAACTGTTACATATATCTGTGTGTATAACAGAAAAACAAATGAGTAGAACAGGATCAAGGGATAAATAAGAACATGTATAATAAAATAAAGAGTGATGAATAAATAAGTATCCAAACTTAGCTAATAGTGCATTGTATTGTACAAATGGTGCTACAAAACTGGGCAACCTGGGAGGATATTTTTGAATCCTTGTCCAAAAGTAGCAATAAATAAAAATCACCCTCTCTGCCTGGAAATTTCTTCATAATTGGATAAATGAAGATCTTTCTAGAGTTCTTGTAGGCGGACATCATGAAAACATATAGTTTAAAGTTTCTGTTGAGCCACCACCACATGTCCATAACTAGAGAGACAGAGGGGTACTCTTAAAATGTCCAAAGAGGTCTGCTGGGGGCAATGTGTCCAACCTGGCTAAAGTAAAAACCTTACAAAATTTCAAAATCATGATGGCTGGGGCAAATCCTTTCAGAAGAATATGATAAATAATAGGATGTGACACCTTGCTTAAATTTGTTTGGAGATCCATGTCCCAAATTCATTCATTGACGGCAGTTCTAGTGTTGTCAAAACCTAATAAGTACAGATTTCCCATAGAGAAGCCCAGTAGATGAATTTTATTTAAGGCTTTTTTAGGCCAAGATGATTTGAAATGGTCTCTAAGTACTAATGGGAAGTAAGATTAACTTAGCCAAACAGTAATAAGAAGAAACCATGTTCTAGCCTCCAGTGAAACTGTTTCTGTCTCTACACGTAAGATAGTGTTTTTGGTATTTCTTGGAACTATCAGTATGGCTCTGATAAACTTATTTTGAATCTTTTCAAGGATGTTAAGCTTTGCAAAGAGCAAATTTGGGAGTCATAAAGAAGGGACTACCTTAACTTGGAAAACCTTGCAAGCTGCAGGGATATAATGGGCTTCCTTTGAATGGTAAAATCTTGTGAGAGCTGTAGAGGTACATTGTGCAACACTCACCTGGTAAAAAAAAATGAGCATTCCAGGATAGGGAAGCATGGACCTGCACTCCAAGATATTTGTAGGTGTGCACCTGCTCAATTTGAATCCCATTTATTTGCCACTTGTGAATTTTATGACGATGTCAGACAAAAACTAAAACTTTAGGTTTTTTTAATAATTTATTGATAACTTTTGTTCTGTACAGAATAGAGCTAGTACTCTAAGTGCTTTCCTCATTCCCACCTGCAAAATAGACATAGTAAGTACATTGTATGCATACAATAATGCCAGAATCAATCCATCAGCTAAAATAGGTAGATGATGGGCTGAGACAGCAAGCACTTAAATTACTGGATT
This sequence comes from Python bivittatus, assembly GCF_059951505.1. Taxonomy (NCBI): domain Eukaryota; kingdom Metazoa; phylum Chordata; class Lepidosauria; order Squamata; family Pythonidae; genus Python; species Python bivittatus. The sequence goes on from NW_028277074.1 coordinate 35,657,272, forward strand.
TAGATATAAATTAAAAAGTATTTGAGCTAATATACAGCCTTGTCTTATAACCTTATAATATGGGATTGCCTTAGATAGATGTCCCCAAAAAGCGCATCTGATTTTCAGGGAGGTACTTGAGTAGAGCAACTGAATAAGTAAGAGCAGCCTTTTATGAATGTCTCAGACTGTCCCACAGTCTCTCCCTTGGAATTAGGTCAAAAGCTTCAGCCAGTTTCTTTTGTAGGTCCAGTATAGCATCTTTTCCCATATCATTCTTGTAGCCTGTCATTGTTAAATCCACTTTCAAATCAGTCTCAATCTTATCAGGTAAAACTTGTTCCTCTTCTATAACATCTTTTAAACACAGTCTATCTATAAAGGCAGATACTCTTAAAATTAACCTTTGGATCCACTGTTCAAAAATATATTTCAGTATGTCCAATGTTAAAATATTTTGCTTCATTCTTTATTAGTAAGTCAAATTTAAGTGTTCTTCTCCTTGAATTGTAATCTTTAGTTCCTTCTGGTTCCCTCTAGTGTCCAACTTCAAAGTCTCATCCTATCATGTTACACTGGACATACAAAAGAAACCAGCTGATGTCTTAATAATTAAAAGGGATATACAAATAACAAACCAAGAGAGTGACCTGGATAATTTTCCTATATAGGATTTACAAAACAGGCTTGTTAAAGCTTTAAAGAATTTTGTGAGAAGAGACAAAGAAAAAAAATGAAAAGAATCAAGTCCCAGGGCATTGTTTGAAGGAACTAAAGATCAAGATTGTTAGAAATAAAAGAAAGGAATATAAACTTGGTTTATTTTATCAAGGTTAAAATAGTTATGTTGTTATCTCTGGTAACCCTTAATGGACTTTTGCTGATCAGGACTGAAATTATGAGGCTTTAAGGATTTGTTTATAGATAAGAGAGGATAGGGGAAGAAGAGATTATTTGTTGTATTTTAAGAGAAGGTGAAAGTTCCTAAAATTGTTTATACTTGTTATGATGAAGGGGGAAGTCATTTCTTTATAAATTTCTTTTTTTCCCTTCTATATTCTTATTTTTTTCTTTCTTTTCTTTCTTTTCTATTTTTTCCTTTTTTCTGCACTTTATATTTTTTATTTTTATTATTTTATTCTTTTAGTTCATATTAGTTTTTATCTTTATAATTGCAATTTTTAATAAAGTTACTATTAAAAAAAAGAATTAGGTCAAAAGCTGACTTAAAGTCAGCAAAAGTTGCAAAAAAGGTACCTTGAGGGGCACAGAATATTTTTTGGCCAAATGATGGAGAACTAAATAACGATCTTGAGACCATTTGTTCTGTACACACCCCTTTGTTTAATGTCAACAGGGCAGTGGGCTACTTCTAATGTTTCAAGATTTGTTTTATAATAAAAAATACAAATTAGTGGAAGTGGTCACTATTAGGGTGAGTTCCAGTATAGAAGTAAGCTGTGAGATGAACAGAGATCTGGGAAATCATGATATAATCAATCACACTGGCCCCATTAGGGTGCCAAAATGTAAACTCCCCTTTTATATCACCCTTACTGTGCCTTACTGTGCCATTAAGTATCACAAGATCTAAACTGAACAGATTGAGCCAAACAAAATCCTGCGATTTTACAGTGTAGCCCAGGTTGGTTTTGGGGTCCATTAGCAATTTAAAATAAGCTTGCAAAAGGACACTGAGCAACCCAATACGTGCATTAAAATCACTGGCAATGATAAATATGGAGTTTGGGTATTGATATAATTTATGTAACTGTCAACTTGATCCCACAAATTATTTATTTCCCAATGTCCACGAACTGGGGGAAAATATAGATTAAGAAGCAAGAATATGATTTTAATCAGAGCAGAAGGGAACCATTAAGGTTGGTAAACCATGTTTAGCATTTTCTGTGAATTGAGCCTGTAAGACTTAAATTTAGCATGTCTTTGGTTACTGGATCTGGAGTAAAAGGCTGATGACCACTGTAGGACAGCAAAGAGAAAAATCCAACCCTTTACTACCATCCTATGGTTGCCTGTGTTGTTGCAGCCTGAATCCAGTTGTCCTATGCATGATTGAGATTTAACTATTCTTTTTTAAACAGCAAAAATCTTATTTAAATAAACATCTATTTTTAATGTTTAGTCATTGTTTTTCTTTATATTATATTAGAGAAAATATAAATGAATATTCACATTAAACAATTACAATTTGACTTTTTTTTTGTTTTTTTTTTTGTTCCTTTGAGTCAGTTTTTGATTCCTGGACACTGCAGTTTTTTTGGCAAAGTTTTTTGGAAGTATTGTCGAAGGCTTTCACGGCCGGCATATGGTGGCTGGTGTGGGTCTTCCGGGCTGTGTGCACCCTGGGCACAGAGAGAACTGCTCCTGTATGTGCTCCTGCACTCTGAAGATGCCGGTCACAGGTGCTGGCGAAACGTTAGGAAACAAAACTTCCAGAACACGGCCACACAGCCCGGAAGACCCACACCAGCCATTTTTTGGAAGTAGTTTGCCATTGCCTCCTTAGGGCTAAGAGAGAATGACTGACCCAAAGTCACCCAACTGGCTTTGTGCCTAAGATGGGAATGGAACTCATAGTCTCCTGCTTTCTAGCCTGATGCTTTAACCACTACACCAAACTGGCTCCCTATTTGACATAAAAAGCCTTATATACTATTTTGCTATGTATTAGTGGAGATTTTAAGGAAATTACCGAAATACTACCTTAAGCTTAATTGGCTGACTTTTGTTCCCTCCAAGAAATGTCTTATTTCTTAGAAATATCCTTTTCAAAGTCTGGCTAAGATGAATGAATTTGTTTCAGGTTTCAAATTTGTAGAAAATTCTAGGCATGTGTGAGCAAATTACAGAGCAAATTAGTTTCCATTTCAAAGCAGTGTTTTATCAGAACTATCCTGTAAAAGGATGGAAAAAGAGTGAAACAAAACATTCCAAATGTACTTGGAATTTACGCTGTGCATATATTATCCTAACATATTTATAAAGTGATTGGCTGCATTCTGGAAAAGCATTCTGTTGATTAAGTAGCCATTTTTTAAAGTTTATCTTTTGTTAAGTGTGTATGTTGAAGTCTACGTTGCATTGGGGGAAGTAGTAAAGTAGTTAAGAAAATCATTTGTAAAGACAAAAGGCAGTAAACTGAGAAATTATAGGAATAGATAAATAGTAACCTATTCACAAAAGGTAGCATGAAAAGGGAATTATCATAGCCTAAGATGACTCATGAACTGAGAGTGATAGTTTACAAATCTACAGAGCCAGACCCTAGTATTGGGGGCCTGCTTCTTCAGACCTCACTTCAGATTCTCTGACATCGTGGGGCACTCTTAATGCAGAATGAGATATCCAGTGGGAAAAGAGTTACAGGAGATAGCTCTGTGTGGGTTAGAAAAGTTGATGTTACTCCCAATACCCTTTGAGTGAAAGATGAAAGGTGAAAGATCAGCTAGGCAGGGATAGAGATTATATAAAAAGCTCTACATCAAAATAGACCAATGTTGAAAACCATCTGTTTTGCATCCATGCCTTTTCATGCCAGAGATTCTGACTTAACTCATTTGTCTAGACTTTTGAACCATGACCTGACCCTTACTTTGTTCTGTACCTAATCTTCTGGATTTTATGGAACTGTCTCTCCTACTTTGAACTGTGTGCAGGGCTTGGGTTAATTTTGCTATAACCTTTCTACTGTAAATGTCTTGTTGGCCTGTTCTTTTGCTTAATCCCCTGGAATAAGAAAGGATCCATGTATAGGCTTAAAAAAATCTTGGCTCCCAAACGTATAGATAACCTCAGGAGGGCAGCAAGGGATTAATGTTTTTTATATTTATTTGTTGCCATCTAGTCCTAGTCTAGATTTTTCCACCCTAAATCTGCAGTTCTAACAGAGTCCCTTCAGTCTGGCCCTTCAGTTTCTCTTCTGGAGTCAGGGTCAAAATGTCTTGGAAAGAGTTGGCACTGTTACCTGTTCTTTCCCTTTGATCAACCTCAGAACTAGTTTTCCCAATTTCAAGAAAGCCTCCTCAGGAATATGGCAGGAATCAAACAGGAAACACTGAATATCAGAAGGTCCGAAGGCTGCCATATTCTACCATATTCCCAAGAACATCATTCCTTCTAATTGTAAATAATTAATTCCCCTGCCAAAAAGGCCTGTTGAAAGTTTCCCCAACTCCCAAGGTTCCTGGATAGGGCAATAAGGCTTCTCCTTTGTAGCCCACACTGTTTGGAATACCCTTCCTTTTGAAAGTATGGGTGGCTCTAACTCTACTTGCTTTATTCAGACAAGTTTAAATCATCTTGTTCAAGGGTGCTTTTGGCCCTTAGTTGTTCTTGGTGCCTAAATATGTTATATGTTTTACTTTTTCTTTGGTTTTTGTATTGTTATCTTATTAGATAGATAGATAGATAGATAGATAGATAGATAGATAGATAGATAGATAGATAGATAGATAGATAGATAGCCTTGTGTGTTCTCAAATAGCTAAGCAGGAGCAGACCTACTTAATACTTTGATGAGAGATCACCAGGAAATAGCAGATAAAAACATTCTAAAAGATAATGGCAAATCATTTGCACTTGTGTTGAACAAATCAGATAAACAAAGTTTCTAGGAAAATCACATGGATGTGGCCATGAAGTCCTTAGGAGCCAAACCTGACTTGAAGAAGTCTTTAAATTATTCTAGACTGTTTATTCTTTCTCATGTATTAGTGGATTTGATTATGCGTGCATTGTTGAATGGAATCAAATAAGTGGAAGGCAACATATAAAATAGAGACAAGATCAAAGGAATAACTGGAATATGATAGGAACCACTATTAGGTCAAGTCAGGATGGCAAGCATTTATTTATATAATCACCAATAGTTGAACTTTACTCTATGGAAATTAACTTCCTAATATACATTTTTTAAAAAATATACAAGAGTCCTTTAATACATAATCCCATTTTGCAGTTTGGGTGTGTGTGCGTGCATGCAAACTGGATATGACATAAAATTTGTTAATTAAAGTGTTATGGTTTCATTTTTAAATTATTAGTAGTATAGGTAGGGCAGGTCTTTTGTCAGGGCCACCAACAGTAAGAGAGAAAAGGATTATTCCACACTCCCCAAACCTTACAGTTCTGATGAAAATCTCTCTGTATCTGATTGGCCTTTATACCAAATAAATCCAACTGGAGATTTAGGAACGTGGACACCTCCTGCTATGTTTATGGTTTCGCTGTTTTGACAGGCGATAAAATTTTTTGGGTAAAAGATCTTAAGATGTCTGCAGAGTTTATATTGAATCCTCCAAATTGTTCTGGATTGAAAAGGGTGCAGTAATCAGAATTTCTGAGGTTGACAATTTCTTAAAATTACCATATTCCTACAAATCCCTATTGGTATAATTTTCTTACTGTGGCCTTTTCATCTGCTTTCTACTATTTTCAGCTTTCCTCAGCAAAAAGCAGGTGTAACTCATAAGAGTGTCTGCTTCTCTCTAAGCTGTTATGCCACCTGGAACTTAGATTGGTTGCAAAAATGTCTGACTCAGATGTGAGTCCGACTGCCTGACGCCAGGTGAAGTACAGCAGTGGCACAAAGGCTTGAAACTTTACAACAGCCAAGTTTTCAGTCGGTTGTCAGTATCAGTTTTATTATTAAGCATAATATTTATGATTTAGCACAGTAGTATATAAATATTTCAGTTTGAAGTACAACTAATCATTCTGAGCTTTGGAAGGGTACCTTCTGTGCCAGGCCTCTGATGTTCTACCAGCCTCTATCAGTGTCAGTAGTTCTTCTTCATCAATTAGCACTAATAATGGTAGGGCAAGAAGCAGGTTGATTTGATGGAATGACAGGCACTCTATTCCTGGGTGGTCCTGAGATTTGGGCAGGATTTCAGCCACTGTTTTGTGGCTGGATAAAATGCATGCCTTTCTGGCAAACATAATTGCTCCAGCATCTGCTGTACATTCTGCAAGGCCTTTGCCTGTGTGGACTTCCATATTCCAGATCAACTTCGTCATAGTCAACATAAGAACACATATTAAAATGTGTCTTGAAGTTCATTTTGTCAGGGCTGTTCAACTGAGCTTTGAGCACTTCCATTTGCTGCAGATATTAGTGTCTCCAATTACTTTAAATAGAATATTAAAATCTATCTAAATTTAAAATATTTTGTGAATTATAATGGCATGACCTCTGAAATTATACTTTACAGCTGACGATTCCTCATTCTCTTAAAAGAAAGCTTGAGAAAAGCTGCTGCTGCTGCTGCTGCTGCTGCTGCTGCTGCTGCTGCTTCTTCTTCTTCTTCTTCTTCTTCTTCTTCTTCTTCTTCTTCTTATTATTATTATTATTATTATTATTATTATTATTATTATTTGTAATAACTAGCCCAAAGGCATCAGTATTATGCTTTCTTGTGCTCCTTGAATCTGATTGAAAGAATATGTGAGCAACTCCATTATATTTAGGTAACTATGAGTATCTGTTGTCTTACTTTTTGCAAGGAATAAAAAATTCAAAGGAGAAAAAATAATATTTGTTATTCACAAGAATGCTTCTGGGCCCTGAAGGATTCTTAGAAAATAAGAATTTGTGCTTAGCTGCTCTAAGCACAAATCAGAGATAAGCTGGACTGGTTGAAATCATCTGAGTTGAAATCATGAGGCAAAAGTGGGAGGGGATAAACAGCCTTATTGACTGTGACAGTCAATAATGGCATCCACAATGACAAGTTTTAACATTGTCAGTCTGCTCACAACCACAAAAACATTGCATATCCCAGCATGTCCATTATGCATGTGGTAGTAAGAAATGTGTACTATGTGTTTCTATAAATAGATATCCTCACACACCTACACACTAAACAGATAAGCCTCGTTTCCTGTATTTTTCAGATTCAGTGGAAATTGTCATTGGAAAACTGAAGTTTTAAAAATTCTTTTCAAAAGATTTACACAATTGTTATGGTTTGCTAGACTAAAAATTCTACCACTGTAATAAAATTCGTGATCTTTTACAATTTTTAAAAATATGATTGTTAACCCTGTGGCAGTTGTATAATTTGCTGCATGATATATATGCATATAATTTGCTGCATGATAAACTATTTTCAGGTCTAGTTTAATCCTGCATGATAATTTTTCACTGCTAGGTGCTAGGTGAACTTCACGATTTTGAGAACTCTCGATCAAATTTATTCCATGAAGGCTGCATGAAATGACAGCCCAAAGAGAGGTTTAAGTGAAATACCATTGCCAAACAGCTCAGTCCTTTTCTTATAACGTGTCTTGGTCACTGAAGTTAGCAGGCTACAGTAACTGGTGTGTGGATATTTTCTACAGTGGTTAGGCTGAGCACAGGCAATTGGAGAATCATGTTGCCAATGACTGCATTCTAATTTTTCCACAGTGCTTGACTCCCTTTGTTGTGGTTCACCACTACTAAGGGATTAAATACTTTATTCTTACAAGGAAAAGGGAATGATTCCAAAAAACAGAATTGGCTGTTGGGTTTGTTGGGAATTGGATCATTTAGTGGTTGATAAAAGTAGAAATGCTATTAATTGTGAAAGTAAGTTTGGTGGGGAAGAAAAATAATCACACGGTTAGTGACTTATTGTGGAACAAGCCTATCAAGCTCAGCCTCTTGTACCTATTTCTACTGGACACTAATATATAATTTCATTGGAGGAGGACAATCCAGATGTCTGCTTAGATTTCCACAATATTTTTACAAACAATTATCAAAGATTTTTTCAACAACTAGCAGATTTTTCCAACCTGATAAAATAGGTACTGTATTTACATAGGAAATATGATTCAGTGAAAACAAGTTTAGTGTGATACTGGAGAAAACCATCTTGAAGCTTCACACACACTCTGATAGAATAGGAAAGTGAGTATGTCAGTAATAACATCAATGTACTGTATGAAGCTGTAAAAAATATTCCTTACATTATTTATTCTACATAGATAGTAAATACAGTAAAGATAAATAAATGAATTATTTCCATTCTGCCTTTCATTTAGGAATTGAAGGCAGTATACACAGTGCTCCCTCATTCTTAGTTTTGTCCCACAAAAAGAACCCTGTAATGTGAGTTAGTTGAAAGTGAGTAATAGGCTGGAAGTGTTTATCACAAAACCTTTCTACATAATGTATGTGTAGTGGGTCCACAGTGGGGTTCCTGGGAACAGTACTGGTTACTGCACCTAAAAAAAATTCTTGCCAATATTTTTAAAAACTAGAAAAGGACAATCAAATAATCTATTAGTTTAGAACAAAGGCAAGTGGCGAGGGGGAAAGGGGAGAATATGATATTCATTGCCAACATATCGGCTAGCTTCATATGTAATACTAAGCCATGGTATGATTTGTTTGTTTTTCATTTAGTTTGACCTGTTCTCCAAAGTAAGCCATCACGACCTTGTTAAACAAATTGTAGTTAAATTAAGCCTGACTTAATATTATATATGAATGCATCCATTAACAATGTCTCTGAAGACTGTCACTTTTTTCTCTTCCTATAAAAAAAGGAAGAAAATATACAATTGTTTTGCTTTTAAGAAAATATATAAATACATTTTATGGTTTTATTAAATGAGGACCTTCTACCAATATAGCGAGTAGATAAATAGAAGTCTAGTTTATTTAAATTTATTTTCCTGCATAAATTAATGGCAAGTTTATTCATTAAAAATCTACTTCATGGAAAAATAGTTTAAATGTGAACTATGCTTGCACATAGGCTCTTTCCCTAGCAAGCAATTAAAATGGCTTATAAAAAGTAATGAGATTTAAACTAATAATGGGTCTGATATAAATTAACTACTAGTTGAACCATGTCCATATTATTTAGATTAGGAGAGAAATTTCGTATTTATGCCTGATACATAAAGGGATCTTTCACCAATATGATCACTTTGCTGAAGACACAGGACTAGATTTCAGTTTAATCTATCATTGCATCTAATTTGAAAAAAAGTATTCAAATGAAGGACATTATCTGAGGAAGTCTGATTAAAAAAAAAAGATATTAATAACATGGAGGAGGCATATAACAATTTTTTCTAATCCTGAGAAATTTTGAAGCTAGTATTCACTTTGGGAAGAAATTTTCTCTTTGTATTTGATCCTAGTCATTAAATAATTAATTTTTGTATATCCTGAAAATTATGAAAGTTATGGAATTACTTTCAAGTTGGCAGATATGACCTTAAAGAACTTTCCATTCTAATATGAAAATATGACTTATATATTAAGTATGTTTACAGAACCCAGTGGTCTGTTTTTAAGTAAGAGATGATATTAAACATGTTCAGTTCAGAGTAGTGCTATGAGATCCAAGCTGCAAATCTCTGGATTACCACTAGATGGCAGTTGAAATGCATAATATTCTTACTTTTAGCTGTCATCTAATAGATGTCTAGGTTTATGTAGCAGAGTTCTGGTTGCCCTAGTATATAGGATTTGAATATACATTAGTATACGTTTATATGCACCTGTAGGGTTTGAGAAATTCACATTAAGTAGAAAAGGTGTATTTATTTTTATCAGAGGTGATTTAAGATTTCCATTTGTTTATTTGTTTTCCAAAGAAAATGTTCAAGAGGAATGTGACACTATTGTATTGAGCTACAGTATATTCTTTATATGAAGAAAAAATCTGAAATGTTCCTATCAGCCTGTGTTACAATTCTCAAAACTGTTGTACACAACAGCAGCAAACTAATTTCTTTTAAGGCAGATCTGCCTTTGTGTATAAAACAGGGTGGATGCAATGACCAGAAGAAAAAGGTCATGTGAGTAAGACAGCTGGATAACAGATTTATTGAAAATAAGCTCCAGCTGGAGAGAATTCAGCTTCTCTGACTTGTGCACTTCCTTCTCTCCTAACATTGCTCCCCTCTTTTACATGTAATTGTGTCTAAATGTGGGCTTCTACTGGAAGGACATGGGCTCAACACTCTGCGTTTAGAATGGTTAAGTTCCGTTAGACATATCCCAGCATGCTCGTAAATCAATGAAAACATATTATTCTTTGTAAATGAAAATGTATTTAGAAGCCATAGGAAGGAGAATTGCTATTAAAAAAGGACGAAAGATGACCTTTTATGAAGTCCACAAGCACTATACCTCAGAACTGTTTTGTGAGAAGAAATTGTTTTAAAATTATCAACTCACAGGGTTTTGAGACTTGAGAAACCAACAGTGTGAGAATGCTGACCAAATAAATGGGCAAGAGTACAACTTCTGTAGATTCCTAAAAACAATCCCAAGTGGGTAACTTCCAAAAATAGTATTGTAAGCTCCAGAAATCTAGCAGAGGTCAGAAAAAGAAGTTTTGGAAGGGATAAAAATGTAAGGGTTTGCATTCCTATTCCTAAAATAACAGATTGCAATGGAAGGTGTTGTTTTCTTATTATTCTATTATTTATAAATACTAACTCATGAAGAAATGTAACTGGCACACAAGCCAAATCTGGGTTTCTTTAGCAGGAGCTGAGAGTCCAGTACTCTTCCATAGAGAGTGTTACCTAGCCCTGAACAATCATTGGAACTATATTAAGATGTTTTTGAACAACATGAACTGCAGATTATTTGGGTTTCATCTGAGTTTGTTTTTCTTCATCCAGTCCCTGGAGCATATCCACAGCTCAGCCTGGGATGGCAATATATAACTGATTATCACCAGGGTATTGCTAATACTTCACCATACTGATTATTTCTCCCAGGATGTCATATAGTTACAGCATAGGGGAAAAGGTAACCCAAATTGGAACAGCCAACAGATCAACTGCCCCTTCTCCAAGGCTACCAACTGGAACACCATAAAACAGTGCTCCTCTGATCCCTTATAGGCAGTCGAGAAGGATACCATGGTTGATGGAATCAAATAAAGTTGAGAGGTCCAAAGGGATCAAAAGGTGCAAATTCTATATCCAGATAATGATGAAGATCACCCACCACATTTGACAGTGCTGTCTTGGCTCATGTCCAGATCTGAATCTTGACTGAAAGGATCTAGTTAATCAACTTTACCTAGGTTCTTCTGTAGATGATGTCTCATTACCCCCTCCAGCATCTTCCCAATACGGTGGATCAAGAAATAATCTCTTCAAGAGGGTTCCAGTATTACTTCATTCAAGTTTGAAGGTACTTCAAGATATGAAGATAAAGAACAAGTGGGAATGAACTTTAAAAAAAAACTGTAACAAGACTCAAAAAATGTAATGCCTGAAATTACAAAAAAACAAATAAAGTACTCTAGATGTGAAATTTGGCATCAAGTTTGCACACACACACCCAAATGTAAAACACAGTCGGTCCCACAAAGTCCTTTGTACCACTTGAGCCAGATTCTAGGAGAGGCCTGCGCCAGATTGTGTCTCCACTAGTCCAGGACTTCTACCATTGCAGCTACACAGCTCACATGAATTGTGGCATTGCTTACTGTATTAGAATGTGGAGAGTTACTGAATGCTCTTTTCCATGGGAGAGTGTCTTGGGGATGATGTTCTACTCAAAAATAGCTCATTACTGAAAGCAGTTTTTACTCATGAGTCTTCGTGGCTAGTCACCCTTGTGCCTTGAACCCATCCTGTCTGACAAATTATCCTGGTGGACTTACTCTTTTGATCTGGCTTTTTATTTGTCTTTGCCCTCTAGCATCTAGACTAAGTATCACCTGTCTGGATCTAGGCCTTGGGATATATAACCTAAGTTATACATTTGCTACTTTGTCCATTTCTTATTACTATAATAATTAATTGCATACTTCTAACAAAGTTTTGCTGCTACACATATTTGTGGTGCCTCAGTCTAATCTGTCCTGTATAAATGGTTCAGATAGGGTCAATGGCAAAAGTAAACCTGCCATGTTACCTGGATGAAAGATAGTAGATACTTGTGGGCAGAATTACGGTTTGCCTGATTTTCATTTTGTTTTTCATATCAATTAGTACAGTTCTCAGATGCCCCCAAGTGGACAACGGATGCACTGCATATGCCTTAAAAGTGACCATGAAATGTTTCTCCACATGTTCTAATTCTGAGATAAAACAGTAAACAAATGTCTAACAAAAGAAGCAAGTGCTGTTTAGCTTATTTTGTTCTTGGTAACACTACACTGCACTCAGGATTGTAAACATTTTTCAAAAACTTGCTTCTCATAATAGGTGTTGGTTTGTATGAAATATGTCTGAGTAGATTAGGGATACTTTCTGAGCTGATACATCTATTTCTTTTACTTATTGCATGGATACTTTTTATCATTTACTGATCATTTGTTTTTAATTTGCTTGACGTAAATCAGAGCATTTTTTGTTAGAAGGACAGATTTATAAATCTTAACTAAGTAGAAATATGCAGATTGTGACATATTTGCATGATGATCTGGATTGTGACATGTTTGCATGATGATCTGGATAAAGATGTATTCCTGCTGTGATTATAGGGGTGGGATTAAACATGGGATGCCCAGAAAACCCCATATTTGTGGGCTACTTTGGCTAAAATGACGTTACAGACCATGGCTGTTTGGGGCTAAAGCTAACTCATTCTAACTCCTATGCTGATTGAATTTGGTTCTTATCATGACATAACTTCCTGTTAGACTCAGTTAAATGTGTGTGTGTGAGAGAGAGAGAAAAATGAGAAGTGCTGCTCAGATATTGTTGCAGACGTTGCATAAAATCCTGTTCATATATAGACATACCTTCTTAAATTTAGGGTAGTTTCACTTTGAGAAGTTCCTGGACAGGGACTAGTACACCTTTCCTTTTCCCCTGTAATTCTTATGTCATATGACAAGTCATGGAGAGAGGGGGACTTAAAATATTTATTTATTTTGCAACATTTGTATGCTACCCAACTATAGATACTATGTGGCTTATTTCTAAAATCCACATTAAAACCACATAACATAAAAACTTTGCAAGAATACTATAACCTCTAAAACCAGCACTAAGATAAAGCAGTTGCTCCAGGCCTGATAGTTTGGAGCTATCGAAATTGTTTTCCAAATGCTGTATAAGAAATAATAATTTAAACTTATTTCTTGAAAGTTAGAAGAGTAGAAGCCATTCTTACCTCCATAATGCCAGTGTTGCCACAGAGAAGGCCTGCTTCTGGATCACTTATCATGATCTGAGAGTCTGTAGCAAGCCCTCCCAACTTGCATACATAGATTACACTTGGACCAGATGGTCTGTGAGGTATCTGGCATACAAGCCATTACAAGCTTTATATGTAATAACCAGCAGCTAAAATATACTCAGAACCCGACTGGTACCCTCCTTCAGGTACAATGCAACCAATCCAGAACCAGTGTTGTAATTACTATGGCTCTAGATTACTTCTGAATAGGCCACTGCATCTTGCTGGGATTAAATATGATATCATTTCATCCCTTCTAGACCCTCATAGCCTCCAGACCCCAGGTTATTTTTATTTATTTTATTTATTCATCATATTTATATGGCCGCCCATCTCACAAAACATGACGCTGGGCAGCATACGATAAACAATATTCGTTTGTATAACAGGTTCCTATTTCAATCTGTGCTGATTTGATTTAGTTTGATGATTTTAACAAGTGTCTAAAACTGGGATAAATGAATGTGTGCATAATTAACATAAGGATGGCCCTGGATTTGCCAAGGTAAGCAGACCAGTAGTACCTTTGTTAATTTATTTACATCTCCTATTTATATGCCATTCAATTCCAAAAAGGCTTTGATCACCTTTTATAAGGTGATCAAATAATACAAAGTAAAATAGAAAGAATTAAACTAATCAAAGCCAAATCCCAATAACAATCAACTTCTTAGCTATTGACATAATTGCTAAATCTGGAACTGGGAATTACCCAATAATATGCAGAGGGTAAAGTGAAAAAAAAATCCAAAACCATAAGTTTACTATATTAATCAGTGCACTTCAAGAGAATTGATAAACATTTCATTGCAACATCGTGTGATCAGAGTATTGAATCCTGTATGGGACTATGCACATAATGTAATACTCAGGGTAAAAGTAAGCATTCCCCTCCCCCTGCTCATGATTTTCATTAATTGTAAGAACTTGTAAATCATATAGGGTACTCCTGTACTGAGGGTAAAATATTCTCTGCACTTAGGCCAGAGGTGTTTCATTTCCCCCTCAAGTTCAATTTGTCCCTGTTCAAATCTACTTTTCTGCTTTCAGGGTCTTGGGATTTCATGATTTAGCCCTTAAGGTCCCTTACCATTATGAATCTAAAGCTTGTCAGGGCAGAATTGCATCTGGACAGAAGACCAAAGGAATAAGGTGACTTAGTGGAAAGTGCTTGCTGAAGAGCACATTTGAATCCAAATTACGCCATAAGAGTTGAATGAAATTTTCTAAGCTGGCTTTAAGGCAGTTTCATTGGGAAAAAAACTAACATAATAAAATCATACCTGTTCATTATAGTCAAATAATGACATAATCATACATACTGTATGTACATGTGTATCCATCACATCGTTCCCATCTGACATAAATAGTACTAGGCAAAGCCCAGAAAAAGAGTAAGAATTAGTGTATGGAAGAAATTAAAGGCAGAAGAAGAGAGAGGGAAAGAAAAAAAAAGGAAATTTAACTAAATCATTCACTTACTATAGCTCTCCCATAATTCTTTATCCTTGCAACCCATTCTGGCTTATACCATGCCTATGCACTGATTCATATATTGCTTTTTCTTTTAACTTCTCATCTCTTTTATATGTTGGGCTCCCACGAAGACAAGAATGAATATTGTAAAGAACTATGGTATATTCCAAGAAATGGTAGCCAAATCAGGTTTTCCATTGCATCTCCTTCTCTGTGGGATAGAAATTTATAGCTAAGTATTATCAGCATATTGATGATACCTTACCCCAAATTGATGGTGACACCTCTGGGCCACCCTACAAAGGAGCAGCCAGGGCCTTAACCTATAATCTTCTACAACTATCCACATCCTAAATAACATTTTTTATATGTACTAATATTTTAAACTTAGAGTGGAATAATTACATGGAGTGATTTTTCTTTCAAGCTGAACCATGTACAATCAATGAGTTCTTGAAGTAATGTATTTTATATTTAACTTCCTCATTCTGTCCTGTTTCATTGCCATATAAGAGCCATCTGCAATTCTATAAGGTTATTTAGAGAGTACTAGTGCATAACAAAAAGTTAAATTACATATTATTAAAACTGCTGCTTAATGATAATAATTTTCCAGTGCTTCAATTTTAAATCAGTTGCAGCTATTTTTTAAGTCCATTAGTACTGATCTGAAAAAAAAATCTGTCAGTATGATGAAGATTTATTATTTGTGCTATGTATGCTATTAAAATGTTAAAAATGTTGCTGTAGTATGATCTTGGTGGATTTTGTGTAGTTTAAAGAAATAAGTTAGTGGAATATTTTCTAGAAGTTTGTGGGGTAAGCTTACATTATAGGAATTTTTGCAATGTACTATCATTTATTTGTTTGAAGATTTGGTCTTTACACCAAAAATAGTTCTCGATGCAACTAACAGTAAAATAGGTAAACCAGGAATGCAATTAAATATAAATCAACTTGAATAATAAAATAAATCTAGGTTAAATACAAGTCATACCCAGTCACAGAAAAGTAGGAAGGAAGGAAGAAAATTAATACAATGATACACCAGCTCAAAAGCAACAGAAAACATAGTTACATTCTAATTGTACATTGGTCAGATACTGGTCAGAGTACTGTGTCCAGTTCTGCACACTATAGTTCTAAGAAATATTCATAAAACTGGAATAGATTCTGAAAAAACCCCCAAGAGGAATCATTTCTTATGAAGACATTGAAGGGAGTGTATATGTTTACCCATGAAAAGAGAGGATTTAGTGTCACAGTTGAAGCAGTCAGAGCAAGAACCAGTAGTTTCAGACCCTGCAAGACCATGATGTAAAAAGGAGGCCTTCCACATTTTAGTTTGGGAAGAAAGCAATGGCAGTCCTTGACTTTTTTTTATCATTATTGTGTGCCTGACTGCATCTTGTGTGGGATACAGCTTGAAGAATGGAGCCGTATAATTTCATTTGTTGGACACCTGAACTTAGTTCTGTTTTTAGTTACTGAGAATCTCTTCAGATGAGAAATACTAAAAATGTATCCTGACATTTATTGATTTGTTTCAGTTTTGTAGGTGCCTTATATAGTAGTATAGGCAAAGATAAACTAGCCATATGTGGATTAGGACATAGGTTACCATAGGTGAAGCCAACTACATCAAATGTTCTAGTCATCCTTTTCTCTTGCAAAATACATAAAATGTATCCCAGCATGTAGCATTGAGGGACAGTTGGCCACTTAGACTCCTGTCATACCAGCACCTCTGTCAGTATCCCAGAGAACTCAAGAAGATATATCTAATTCTGTACTGCACTTCTATACACATGAGTAGGTTTCTTATAGACTTGTAGTTTACAGCAGTAACATTGCTGTCTCCTGAGAGGAAAAAATAATGCTTTATGCCTCTGTCCTCCAGGGACCACAGCTAAATGACTATCTCTGCTAAATGACTATTAAGAAATAATAATATATAGGTATATGTCTATGTGTTCATTTTGGAAAATGCATGAATGTGTGCTTTTAAAATCTATCTCAAGGATTGCAATTCTATTACAAATCTCTTTTGAAATACCCAAGTCAGAAAAAAGTAAATGTGCTCACTGATATTTCTTGTGAATGAACCTTTTTGAATGAACTGTTCAATTTACATCTCTTCAGTTTATTGTTCTCCTCCCCTCTCCCCACAAACTACCAAGGTGAACCCTCTTAAAAATATTTTTTTGGAAAAAATGACAAAGGGTGTGTGTGTGTGTATTCCTCTCTCCCTTCCTCCCTCACTCCCTCACTCCCTCCTGGTTTTATTCTGCTACATTTTTCTCAGTGAATTATAGGAGAATGTTCTGATATTAGCACCATAAGCCAACATAACAATCAGAGACAGTTTCCTGTTTGTTGGGATGACCAGCAATATGATACATTTGGCTGGTACTGCAGCCAAATATGTTGTGTGCAAATATTTTCTGACCTCAAAGAATCTGGTTGCCCTTTCCTTCCTGCAGCTTTCTAGCTGACTCATTGTGTATCCTATGTTACATTTTTTACTATCTCTATGAACCATGAATGGTACAGTGTTCTTTGGAAATGTTACTATTGCTACTATTATTCATCGTGAAGCTCCTAAAACTCTCTAGATGTGGCACAGAAAAAAGAACGTGGGAGGAAGAGGAAAACAAACACTAGAGCAACTGTTTTTTCACTCCCGATAAGTGACAAGATAGCTTACTCTCTTGCCTTGTTTTCCTTCTTGGAAGGTAGAGGGTGCAGTCTCCTAATAGCTCTCAGTCATTTTCTTAGTCTTCTAAGCTGTATCACTTTTCAGTTTTAGGGCTAGGTCTTCCCCAAATAAAAGCCTATAGATTTTTTCATATTTACTTCTCTGAATGTTAGTTTTATGGCCACATGTTTGTACAACCTGTTTAATTGAGTTGGGGGTATTAACATGTTACACACACCACAGCAAATTCAGGTCTGGGCTTAGAATAATTTTAACTCCACACATCTGCAGGGTTGTTTTGGATTAAATTTTACTCTCCTGATCAGCTGTGCTGTGGAAACATGGAACAAAGAGTTAATGTAGGGCTGACTTTCTGCATCAGTCAGAGCCTAGAATGATCCACAAAATTAGGGCTGTTCAAGGCAACCCACTTCTGATTTTTTCCATCATTTCCCTCCACCCAAACTGCAAAGGAGGTGGGGTACAAACCTCTTTCAATCACTGAAGCTTTTAATTATTTTTCCTTAAAAGTGTAGGATTGCCATATTTGAACCATTTAAAAAGAAAACAGTTCAGGGAGGAGCACATACCTATACAAGTAGTCCTCAGGTTACGACCACTTGTTCAGTGACTGTTCAAAGTTACAATAGCAGCCTGAACAAGTGGTACTTATGATGGGTCAGCAAAGTGCCTCCGTGGTCACATGATCTCAATCTGGGCACTTGGTGTTCAGCTTGCAATTATGATGTTGCAGTGAGCTGCAGTCATGTGGGGGAGGTGGCAGGAAGTTGGAAGTCATTCCTGCTCCATATACTTTTTTGCCTACCCATGCTCTGGAGCGCCTGTCCGCGATACTCCTGCAGCACCCATTTACCCACTGGTCTGCTTGCCTTGGACTCCCGCCTCTTCCCATTTAATAATCCATGTGGTCCTGGGGTTATGAAAGTACGGTGGAACCTCGGTTTATGAACTTAATTCGTTCCGTGACTCTGGTCGCACCCCGAATTGGTCGCAACCCGAAGGAAATTTCCCCATAAGGTTCAATGTAATTACCGCTAATCCGTTCTGGCGTGGAGGACAGGAAGGCGGCTCTTGCTTGGAGAGAGAGTCCCCCTCCCTACGACCATGTGTCAGGGGTGGAAAATGGCCGTGGACCACATGTCGGGGGAGGAAAATGGCCGCGGACCACGTGTCAGGGGCAGAAAATGGCCGCGGACCACGTGTCAGGGCGGAAAAATGGCCGCGGACCACATGTCAGGGGCGGAAAAATGGCCACAGACTGTGTCACGGGAGGGAAAATGGCCGTGTATCCTGTTCGTACCCCGAGGTGGAGTTCGCAAACCGAGGTAAATTTTTGCGGCCGGAGCTGGTCGTAACCCGAAAAGTTCGTTAACAGAGGCGTTCGTAACCTGAGGTACCAGTGTAACTGGGACTGCCGGTATTGCCATTGCTATACAATGTGGTTACATGACATTGAGCTTTATGCCCGCATCACTTAGGAATGGAAATTCTGGTCCTAATTACCATTGTAACCTGAGGAGTACCTGTATTTATACCTACCAATTCAGATTGTATTAATATGTTATATAGAGAGCTTATGTACATATTAGCAAATATGAGCACATACTACTGTATACTTCATAGTAAACTATATACTACATTGATATTGCATATACTATGGTATACAATGTGAGTATATAATACTCTCGTTTTATTGTTTCATGATTATCTGCTGGTTTATGTTTTATTAGGTTTTGCTGAATTTTCAGTAAGCCTACCAGAGCCACCTTGGTTAAGTTAGGCGGCCATATAACTATAAATATTTTAAATAAACTTTTTTTTTAAAATGTCTACAATATGCATAATATTGTGACAAGGGTTTCCCACAGGTGGTTTGTCCCCTGTACAGCTGCTGCTTTACTTCAGTGTTTTGTGAGGCAACCGCATTTTCCACCTAGCCTGGGTCTCCTGAAAAGAATCGTTGCAATTTCCTTGCTTTGCAAAGCGGTAAAAAGGAGTTTTCTTTGCATCAGGAAATATTTTCCTTCATGTTGCTACAGAAAGGTTCCATGTTGAATTATCCCTAGAAATAAGAGAGAGGGGAATGCTACTTAAACATTTCCTTATAGTCCACTAAAAACTGTCAGTTCCAGTGGTGTCAATGCAAAAACAAAAGGGAAAGAAGTTTCTTGCATCTTTGTTCCTTTCTTTCTACTTTCTCACCATTGCCCTCTGTCTTTCCACTCTGTTTCTCTTCTGTTGCCATTCTTTCCAGCTTACTCATTAGGTCCTGGCCAGCTCCCTTGAGATTTCAGAATGGGCTGGCTATCAAGATAAAGCTGAAATTTGGATCTTTTTTGTCTTGGGTCTACTGAAATATCACTACTATGTCCTCTTATATCAAACAGTTATTTGTAGATTGAAGGTACTTGTACGACAGTGTGCTTTAACTCTGAATATATTATATTTTCTATTTACATGTGGATATACAGGTGAAACTCGAAAAATTAGAATATCGTGCAAATGTTCATTTATGTCAGTATGGCAACTCAAAAGGTGAAACCAATATATGAGATAGACGCATTACATGCAAAGCGAGATATGTGAAGCCTTACTTTGGTATAATTGTGATGATTATGGCGTACAGCTTATGAAAACCCCAAATTCACAATCTCAGAAAATTAGAATAGTGTGAAAAGGTTCAATATTCTAGGCTCAAAGTGTCCCACTCTAATCAGCTAATGAATCCATAACACCTGCAAAGGGTTCCTGAGCCTTTAAATGGTCTCTCAGGCTGGTTCAATAGGAATCACAAGCATGGGAAAGACTGCTGACCTGACAGTTGTGCAGAAAACCAGCATTGACACCCTCCATAAGGAGGGAAAGCCCCAAAAGATAATTGCAAAAGAAGTTGGATGTTCCCAAAGTGCTGTATCAAAGCACATCAATAGAAGGTTATGTGGAAGGGAAAAGTGTGGTAGAAAAAGGTGCACAAGCAGCAGGGATGACTGCAGCCTGGAGAGGATTGTCAGGAAAAGGCCATTCAAAAGTGTTGGGGACTTTCACAAGGAGTGGACTGAGGCTGGAGTTATTGCATCAAGAGCCACCACACTCAGACGGATCCTGGACATGGGCTTCAAATGTTCTATTCCTCTTGTCAAGCCGCTCCTGAACAACAAACAACGTCAGAAGTGTCTTACCTGGGCTACAGAAAAAAAGAACTGGTCTGTTGCCCAGTGGTCCAAAGTCCTCTTTTCTGATGAGAGCAACTTTTGCATCTCATTTGGGAACCAAGGACCCAGAGTCTGGAGGAAGAATGGAGAGGCACACAATGCACGATGCTTGAAGTCCAGTGTGAAGTTTCCACAGTCTGTGTTGATTTGGGGAGCCATGTCATCTGCTGGTGTTGGTCCACTGTTCAGGGTCAATGCAGCCGTCTACCAGGAGATTTTGGAGCACTTCATGCTTTCTTCCGCAGACGAGCTTTATAGGGATGCTGACTTCATTTTCCAGCAGGACTTGGCACCTGCCCATACTGCCAAAAGTACCAAAACCTGGTTCAATGACCATGGGATTACTGTGTTTGATTGGCCAACAAACTCGCCTGACCTGAATCCCATAGAGAATCTATGGGGCATTGCCAAGAGAAAGATGAGAGACATGAGACTGAACAATGCAGCGGAGCTGAAGGCCGCTATTGAAGCATCCTGGTCTTCCATAACACCTCAGCAGTGCCACAGGCTGATAGCATCCGTGCCATGCCGCATTGCGGCAGTCATTGCTGCAAAAGGGGCCCAAACCAAGTACTGAGTACATATGCATGCTTATACTTTACAGAAGTCTGATATTATTCTATTTCCAATCCTTATGTTGTTGATGTCATGTAATATTCTAATTTTCTGAGATTGTGAATTTGGGGTTTTCATAAGCTGAACGCCATAATCATCACAATTATACCAAAGTAAGGCTTCACATATCTCGCTTTGCATGTAATGTGTCTATCTCATATATTGGTTTCACCTTTTGAGTTGCCTTACTGACATAAATGAACATTTGCACGATATTCTAATTTTTCGAGTTTCACCTGTATCTTCTATTTTATTGAATAATAAACCCAACAGAGTTTTCACTGAGTAAGAATCCAAACAGGTACTGTGAGGGAACAGCAAAATCCAGATATATTTAGATATTTAAAAACTGACTACATGGAAATTTAAGTACAGAAAAATATGACATATCCAGGGAAAAAGTAAGTGATAACCTTACTAAAGTGTGTGTGTGTGTGTGTATAATTAAATGGTCCAGAAAAAACTGCTTCCCAACTCAACCCCTGATGCAGATCTTGGCTTTCTACCAAGATAGCTTTCTCACTATTAAGTGGGGCATGTCTGCTGACCCTGCCAGATGGGCTTGACAAAGATAGCCCTATTCCTACAACATACTATAGACATACAATTCACCCAATAAAATTTCCTCATCAGTGATTTTGGCAGCACGTAGGCTCACCAACTGAATCAAGTCACCACTTTGGGATTACACAATTTCCACCCATCTTCTCTTGGAGGTTTTGTTTTTGTTTTTCTGTGACCCCTTGGCCCATGAGAGTATTGGCAAGTTTTCATGACATCACCAGCCTCTTCCCTGTTATCTAACAAGCAGCGTTAGGCATGTTTTGGCTATTGTGGCCAATCAAGATTCAGAGGTACTTTCTGTGCTGCCAGGTGATGGCAGTGAATTTTCTTATAGAGAAACTTAGTTTTAGCTGCTCTTTCTGGTTGTTTTCTTGAAAAACAAGGCAGGCAAAACATCCCAACTCATTTGGTTTAGGTGTTTCTACATTGCAATTGACTTGATGGAGTTAGTTTAACGCAGTGCATGTCTGGCTTGTTTTGGATTAAATAACTTCCTGGGAATTTTCTTGATTGGGTCAGTTGACTTCTTTTTATTTTCCCACAACAAAGCGATTTTCTTGCTGAGCCAGTTAAGTATATTCTAGGAAGAAGGCTTATATTTTAGTTAAGTATATTCTAGGAAGAAGGCTTATATTTTATAAAACATTTGCTATATAATGTTATTTTGTAGAGAAACCAGCATTTTTCTAAGGTTGCACTAAAACGGAATTGCCTGCAAAGAAAAAACAGGCTAAGTATATTAACTCTGTTTTCTGGGACAGAATTACTGAGCATGATTACTACCTCTGTGAAAACACTAGAGGGCAAGATCACTATGTGACAAACAAGAGAGAAATCTGATTATGAAATGTTTCTCTCTCTCCCTCTCTCTTTCTCTCTCTCTCTCTCACACCCACACCCACACAGACGCACACACATAGAGACACACAGAGAGAAAGTTACAGGAAGTTTCGTTTCCCCAAAATTTAAATTATTCCTTTTTTAAAAGTTACTAATTCTCATAGCATATAGAAAGATGGCAAGATAATAACCACGTATCTTGCTGAAATACTACATATGAAGATTAAATATCTGGTGCATCCCATACTGGATTTTAAAACAAACTAACAAAATCCCACTCCTTGAGGATACCTGGATCACAGTCTGAAAGTACATTTGTTGACAGATCTGGTAGGTAGACAATTTAAGAAAGTTAACTCCATGAGCTGCTCAAGTAACTCAGATCCATGGCTCAATGATAATCCTTGTGATTAGCTACCCTAGGAGTTCAACTCCTAAAAACCTTCTTGGAAAAGAGTACAAAGGTTTAATCCTGTTAATCATCCCAGAATCTCTCTTACAATGTCAGAGTGCTATTTATGATGTTGTCAGTTTGAACATGCTGTGAATTTACTGATCCTCCTTTTTAGAATCATGTCATTGATCCATCTAGACCAGTGTTTTTCTTCCCTAACAATGGTTCTCTAAAGGTCAGGCAGAATCCTCCAACGTTTGCTGCCTAAAAGGATCTGTACTAGAGGTATCTTAAGATTTTAAATCTCTCAATTTGAGAACAGTACATGGTAAGCAACAATGCATAGTGAAGGAACATTTGGTATGAAAGAGGCAAAATCTGTCTACCTGTTTACAGGCCATATTAACAGGTAACTGAACTAGACCCACAATAAAGGAATTGGCATAGGTCACAATTGTAGGGAATATGGATGGAAACAATGACAAAACATGCAAGGTTATTCTGTGGATTTTGCACATTTGCATTTATTCACCAATAACACCTTATGGAGGAGAAGATTTCATTCCATCTTGATTGTCCAATTTCAGGGCAGAGTTTATTCAATAATCACAGAACATTTGTCATTCTGAGTTGTTTGTATAGCTGCCTGGAAGGCAGAAAATTGAATTATTTTTACATCTGCACCAAATAGAAAGAAGTACCTCCTTAATGGTGAGAAACTAGATTTATCAATAATAAGCTGGGCATAATTTATTTAAGCAGTCTATAAAACCTTTCGATCTATGTCCTCTATCAGCATTTGAAATACAGTTTGCTACGCCTTGATAGCAAAAACATGTTTATTACTGAATTCAGATTAAAATACTTCCTTGATTTAGTATTTGGAAAGTGCATATTTGAAATACTTGATAATATAAGACAGGCCAAGTACAATGTTGAAGAGTGAATAGATTTCTCATTAGGAAAATGTAATAATTTCATTATATATTTTATAGGTAGAAAAAATTCGGGAGAAATAAGCATTGCAGAAATATGTTGACTTATCCATAATTAACTAAATACTGACTTAGTTTGTAATGTTACAAACTATATGTTAGTTATTTATCAAATGTATGCCTTGACTTTCTGCTTATATACTCCAGGCAATTTAGAAAAATTAAAATTAAAATATAAAACATTAACATTAAAATAAACACAGTTGAAATCAATTAAGAATTAAAAGGTTGTAAAAGAGATGCATTTTTGCCATATTCCTAAATCCTGGGAGAGTGTGGGCCAAACATATCACCTAAGGATTGAAATATGTATACCATTTTACACGTAACATAGACGTATACCTTTCCCACATACTAAACATCTGAGTTTCTGGCAGTTAGGGCATCTTTAAAAGGGCTTCTGCTATTGATTAACTAACTGGGTAGACTCATATTAGAAGTAGTCCTTCAGATAATCAGTTATTCAGCATAGAGTTTTAAAGATTGACTATTTAAAAGTGATGTGTACCCTGTGCAAATCTTTCAGTACAAACATTATATGACCCCATTGGCCTTATATTGGTTAGCAGTCTAGCTTCCACATTTCACTAAGTGCAATTTCTGGGCACTTTTCAAGGATAATCCATGTAAGGCACATTGCAGTAGTCAGGATATGTTATAAGCTCCTGTACAAAAAACACAGGATGTAAATCTAATAACAAACAAACAAACCTAGGAGTGGGTAACTATCACCAAGTCTGGACACAGGTTGGTGCTTAACTGTAGTTGTTCAAACCCACTCACTACAGCCACCACCTCTGAATCCAGTGACTAAAGCTGGTCAAAGAACATTCACAAACTTGCTCTTTAATAATATTAATAGTTATTATCATACTTGTGGTTTGGAGCTTATCAGGTCTGCAGACAATACATAGGCAAAGAAGAAACTGAATGTTTTAAAAATGATTTATTGTACAGTATTCCAACTGGGAACTAATTATGCTATGTTCTCATAGACACTATGTAATGTGGATTTGTTTGATTTTGGCAAACTGTGTTGTAAGGTTTATGATTCCTATATTGCACAAAACCATTCAATTACAGCTTATTTAACAAACTACACTTAAACAAGTTGTAGTTTTAACACTGTGAATCAATTTCAGTTGAAATTGATCTGAGCTTATTTCAGTAAACCATAAGAAAAATTATATTATCATATTGATCTGAAATTGGCCAAGTGTCATAGAAATCAATCTAGGGATTTTCAAGTTACATTCCTTTACAGTTTGAGTTATTACATTAACTATGTATTTTGGTGTTTTGGCTGTAATAGACAGTACAACAATTATCTATAACTCTTTTGGTTTTTGCGAAAACAATATAAAACTTATAAAAATGCAGGCAACATATGTGGAAACAGTGTGTTAATGTTACAATTTTCAAATTACTTGAAGGATTTCCAGGTTACTCAGTTATCTGCTATAGTAACTGCTTACATCACTTCTGCAGCATTGCCAAAATAATTTGCTATACAATTTGACTGATATTATCCTGTGCAGGCCTCCTGAACCTCCCCCCCCCCCACACCTCTGGCAGATTGAAATTTCATAGTGGGGTGACAAATACATTTAAAGGCAAAATATTTAGACACACACAATAATTTACTATTTACAAGGTTTTTAAAAAGCTATTAGCCAGTATAAAATAGCCAGTAAGGAGTTTGTAGTAGGGGAATGATGAACAATAAATGAGGAAAAATAGTGCAAATGAATATTACTGTCTTCAAACAAAGTGAAATATTGAGATATGGTATAAAAGGAAAAGTTGAGATGGAAAATAACAGAATGGAAAGTTAGGTTGACAAACCAGTTGAAGCACTATAGTTTATAGTAAGCTGCCCAGAATCACTTTATGTGACATGGGTGGCCATATAAATTTAATAAATAAATAAAAATAAAATAAAACGACAGTGGGAAATTAGGAAGTGAGGATTTTTTTTTAAAGAATCAGTTGACAGTTTGCAAGAGGGAAAGAGGCCACACATATAACCATATAAAACCAGGTTCTGAAATTACGAAAAGATCAGGCGTATGTGCTTGATCTCCCCTTTCCTACATGAGCATATGCTGTAATCTTGGCACTCAGTGCAGCACCCTGCCCTCTTCAGCATCTCATGCTCCCAAACACAGTCCTGCATAGCATTTTGAGCTGAAGGTAAGGCAAATGAAATAATTCTGCTTGCTTTAAAGAGCACCCTGCACTGCCGTTCTGCATAATGTGTTGAGCTGGAGCACAGCATTTGTAAATGGTGTTGAAGGAGGCCTTTTAATATAATCATAGAATCTTAGGGTTGGAAGAGACATTGAATGTCTTCTGGTCCACCATCCTAACTGTAGTTTAGCCTTGTGGGGCTGTAAATTCTACAGTTTGTATACTTAATTTTGTTCTTAAGCCTATACAAATAATGTGGAAAAAATACCCAATTTGCCTTTCTAAATTCAGATTGGGTTCCTTCCTATCAAGATTGGTGGTCTCCTCTTAGATTTCCTAACTGTTCTTGTACCTTTTCACTGTTAAAGAGGGACCTTCTGCAAGAATAGCTTGAGAGAAAGCATGATATGAAGGCTCCTTTTCTAAACAAGTACTAAAATAACAAGAGTCATGTATTCTCGTTTTGTATATTAACTCCCAAAAAAGGCATTGTGTCCTAAGTTTGTAGCTCATGCACAGTTGCTGTAAATGGCCTGGAACATATTGTCCTAGTAGGCCTTCCATTCTATTTGCATCTTATCTTCTGCCCCTTCATTTGGATTCAGTGATTATAATAAAATGTTTCAGGGGATTGAGATTCTTCGTTTTACATTTAAATATCCAATAAAATATGCTTTATAAATGTAATTAACTCCAGAAAAATATTCCAACAGAATTGCATTGGGTATTATAACTATCTTTCTAAAAAAAGGCAAAGTTGGCCAAACTGGATATTTACAGTAGTTAATTTTCAGATATTTAGTGATAAATGCTGTGTTTGATATTTTTGTGCTGGCACTTTCATCTTGCAGTGATTAACATATTTTAAATTTTGTAATAGAGAACTCAGATATTCAGAATATGCAATACAAAATCCATATGAGAAATAAAATTGATGCAAAACCTATGTAAGACTATATTATTAATACCAAACTGTTTTCAAAAACAAGTGAAGATTTTGGTTATTGAAGATTTATGTAATCAAGATTCCTGAACATTCATACATCTAACTTGTAAATTAATTATGTTATTGTAACATAAGTTACAATTCTCTCTGGCAGCCTGAAGCTACTTTTTGTGAGATTTGCCCCGTTCGACAGAGAAACTCTCGTGACACGTGTGGTTCACAAAGAAGGTTTACTCATGCGTAACGTAGTAGTCACAAGCAAAGCCAGGACTGGCTTGGTACAATTGCATCACTTGTTATATTCCCCCCTTCCCGCGCTTTTTCCCGCCTCGTGATCGCGTTGCGGCTGTGGGCTATTAGGCCCCCCAATGTCCCCCCTGATCGTTCATGATGGCAGGGTCGGTCAGAGTCCATTGTCCTTGATTGCCAGTCCCCCTCCGGCTGGGTTGGTCCCTCCCTGCTACGTGCAGACCCGCGGGTTCTGTGCTGCGTTGCGATCTTGTTTCGCTGCCCTGCGGCCCCGTTCCTTGCTTGCTCGCGCCGTTATCAGTTCATAGTTAAAAGCTTCCGCTGCGGTTTTCCTGTTTAGCTGGCCGCAGGTGGCTCGTTAATTAGCGGCGCTTTCGGTTCCTCTTTTCCCCGCTAGCTACCGCCGGTGGATTCCGCGTGGTCTGGTTGCGAGCTTCCCTGCAACCCCGTGCTTCCCTGAAGCCTCGTGCTGACCGAACCTGACACTTTTCTCCTATGTTGATACAAGCTGGAAATGAAGCTGGCTTAAGAAATCGCTGATCACTTGGTAATGATATTGGGCAGGTTTTCTCTGTAGACAATGGCTACCATGGACTGTTGAATTCCTCCACTTCTTTACCACCCATGCTACGAAAGCAAGTGCCATTCACTTTTCTTTCAATGGGTATGTCTTTGAGGAGATTTGGTTTCCATTTCTGTGAGCAAACAATATCTAGTAGTCATAGAATCATGACTATAGATGTCATCTAGTCAAATTCCTGGTAGCTACAGAAGTTCACCAGTTCATCATTTCATTGTTCTTGTCCTCACTTCAGCTAGAAGAGGAAACTGGCAAGCTTTTGTCAATTTCAACCAGGCCTTTGCTTTCAGTCTAAGCCATGCCTTGTTCCAGTATTTGGCTTCAACAGATGAAAAAGTTATTGGATTTCTGTTCAGGAGAACTGGCAGATACATATATGCTGGATTGAAGAAGGATTTTTTTCCCTCCCTATTCTGTACAATTGTTAGGAAGAGGTTTGGGGATTTCTTGACTCCTTGCTGTAATCACCCACATGAGGCCATGAACACAGGCACACGCACTCAGAAGATCTTTCCATCCCTGTCTTTTCTCCTTCTTGCAGCATTCCCCTTTTGCTTACTAGCCCATCCTAGCTTCTTCTCTTTGCCATTTCCCTGTCTTTAAGTCATTTCTGTGAGAATGAAAAAGACAACAATGAAACACAAAATGAAATGACCACTGTATGCGGATAAAACAAAAAACAGCAATAACCAAAAAAATTCACCATTTCACCCATCCAGCAGCCAAAACGAAATGGCCTTGGTGGACAGTGACCAAGCAAAAGCAGAAATGCAGCATAGCAGATAGACCACACAGCACAGCGCCACTTGTGCAGGAAGAAGTGGGAAAGCATTCTAAGCAATGTTTGGGCACAGAGGGGGAATTGCCTTCCCAATACAGGTGCAGTGGATGAAGTGGGTGACCTCTTAGCAGAACAAAGACTTACGTTTTATTGGCATAGATGGTAAATTCAACATTACTTTTGTATTCAAGTTGGAAATTCCATTTTGATTTTATTTTTGGAGAGGTGGGAGTGTGACTTAAAACTTATGACTTTTCACTATTATGAATGAGCTTATAAACAGGATTGCTAGGTATTACATAAATGCAAAGCTTAAGCAGTTACTAGTCTATTAGAATGAATAGAAATAATGTAAGTATATGAGAATTAGCATGCTATCCTTTTAAAAATGTTGTGGGATTATATATATATGCAGCTACAGTATGTTAGTTTTGAAAGTAGCTAGCATTAAAGGAAATTGAGTTATTTGTATAATGTTGCAAAGATGTGTGGAGTATAATTTAAAATATCATCATGTATTGGGGAGAAATACCAATTCTATATAAGATAGTAAATAACTTTCTAGTTCCCTTTAATTTAAAGCTGGAACACAGCAACCCTAAGTATGTATGTATGTGTAGTTTTGTAGCAGATGATCCACCATATCTAAAAATCTATGTTTCTTATTAGTCAGAGCAGGATATACTGTGGTATGTGTGTGTCTTTAATTATTATTATTTATTTAAAGAATTCATATGGTCGTCCAGTTCACAAAAATGTTAACTCCAGCCATGTGTAGCAATAAAAACAGAACACAAGAAACCTCATAAGAACAACCAAATGACACAACAACAAAACACACAATCAGGATACATACTGTACGTTACACCTTGTAGGGCAGTCTCATCAACATCGTGGCCACAATGCCTGAGAGAACATCTAGGCTTTTAAAACTTTCTAAAGGCTAAGAGGGTCAGGGCTTATTGGATTGTGTAATAGTTCCTTTCCACTCATATTGTGTAGCATATATGGACACACTGATACTGAAGGTAGTGTCTGTTAGCCAGTAATATTCTTATCCTTCACAATTTTGTCAGGTAGCCCTCGACTTATGACAGAATTGGGACAGGAACTTCTGTTGTTAAGCAATGTGGTCATTAAATAAGTTTCACCCAATTTTATGATCTTTTGCTGTGGCTGGTAAGCAAATCATGCTGTCGTTAAGCAAATCTGGCTTCCCCCATTGACTTTGCTTGTCAGAACCCTCCTGGGAAGGTCGCAAATGGTGATCATGTGACCCTGGGACATTGCAACCATCGTAAATACATGCCGGTTGTCAAGTGCCTGAATTCTGATCACGTGACCGTGGGGACGCTGCGACAGATGTAAGTGCGAGGACCAGACATAAGTCACTTTTTTCAGTGCTATTGTAACTTTGAATGGTCATTAAATGAATGGTCATAAGTTGAGGACTAGTGTCATGGCCCAGGCTTGGGACTCATATTCTGAATCTGAATCTGACCCTGAAGCAAATGCTCCAGGAGCGTGTGGAATAACAGCCTCAGGAGACACAAAACCAGGAATCACATGATCAAACACAGACATCAGCTGAGCAGCTGGAGAAATCAGATGAGGATGGTATAAGGCTTCCCAGCCCCAGCACCCAATGAGTAGAGGTCAGAGCAGTGAAGGTCTGTTAGGTTCTTTGCCAAGCAAGGGAGTAAATCTCCTGATTAGTGATAGCTGTCTGCAGCTGATTTAAGAGGCAGCTCTGACCATGTCCCCTTGTTGGACACAACCATCTGATTTCCTGCTCTGGTGTGTCATTCCTGTGAATCCTGCTCATGAAACTCTGACCTTGGACTGGCTGACAAACCTGATCTGACTTTATGAACTTTGAACTAGGTTTTGACTACTCTTCTGCATGCTCCTGTTGGAAGTGAAACCATCCAAGCAAACTTACTTTCTGAGATACTTTGTTGATTTACATTTCTTCCCTTATCTGCTGTTATTTGCTCAGCCTTAAGTAAACTGCTTTCCTCACCTTGCAACTCTGTGTGAGTTTGAGACCTAAAACAGGGCAATTACCTGTACCCCCACTTTAATTACTATGCAATTTTATCACTGTCTGCCCTTTAAATGTACATACAATTTCTTGCAATGATTAAGAAGCATATTATTTAATTTTAATGCATATGTAGAGTTAGCAATGGCTAAAAGAAAGAACAAAAAGGAAGCCATACTGTAATTGTCTTTACTGAGCTTCATTCTGTATTTTTAATCATGCATATTAGGCTAACTTTAGAATAAAATGCAGGCTATAGTATGGGCGGAGATGTAATGCAGTTTTAACAGCTCAAGGTACCAGTTAGCATTTCCAAAATGGAATTTCCTATATTTCCATTAATCAGGCATGTCCTTGCTATTTTATTAAATAACTTATTGCCATGTGTGGTTTTACAGTTAACTGTAGATGATCTAATGTTAGAAGGCCTCACAATATTAACAATTCTCTACTGAAGTCTAAATAGGATTTTAGCCTTTGGTTTTAATAACTCATGAGACAGGGACCGCCACTGTATAGATAGGAGGTTAGAGGAAAGGTCAGTTTCCCTAAGTGTAGCTAGTGAATGTATGAACAAAATGGATTTTAAATCCATATCTAGATTGCATATTACTAGCACACATCTCTTCCAGAATGTTCATAATATATGGCTTCCTTATCTGGCATACAGAGGCATTATAACAACAAAATCAAAGCAGCAGATACATTGCAGTTTAAATGAGGATAAGATTATCTGTGGTTTAACAGATATTAGTGTTGTTACAGCTGTAAATTCTAATACTAATGTTCTGTTGATATAAGAGCATGCCAACATTAACTAAAATAGTTTTGAAATTCTTGGACTCAAATGAAAATTTTCTGCCTTTTTTTTTTTAACCCCCGTCTCTATGTTACCCATCATACTATTCCATTCTGGGGTAAGCAGTGTTATTCAAAGCACAGAAAGGGAATAAGAAATAATAGGCCAAATAAATCGAAGGCAAGAGATAAGAATGAAGAATATAGATAAATCTAGTTTATACCAACACCATGCATTATACAGTACTTCTCCATACATTTCTGTCTTTACAAACCATCTTTGCTTTCACTATAGCCATACATATTGTCATATGCTGCAATTTGTTCTTTAAATTTCCCACCTCTGTTTTTTTGAGGATCTTATCATCTCCATCAGCTACAATTTTCTCAGTCTTCACCTTGATCTATTTCTTTCATATTTTCATTTGTATGAAAGTACTTTTCAATGTACTTTCTTTTCTATGTACTTTTGTATTCAATCCATGTTCATTAAGCACCCATTCATTCTTGATACTATCCTTGTATTGCCATTCAAAAATTTTAGTGTGTATTTTTCATACTTTTTTCAAACAGCATTCTATTTATTGATTGATTTGATTTGCACTAATTTTAAACACATGACTGAGTAGCTAACAAGGAATAAAAACATAATGATAAAAACAGTAAACAACAAATATAGTAACTGACATAAAATCAATCAGCACAATCAGCATATCTACAAAATGAGCTCAGCCACGCGCCTAGGGCCTCAGGCTCTGTAACAGAACCAGGTCTTCAAGGCCTTATGGAAAGCCAGCAGGGCGCCATGACAGAAGAGGCTCTGTCCTTGTTCCTACCAGATGACATTCCCTGATAAACAGGACCTGAAGGATGCCTCCCCTGCCATATCTTACAGGATGGGTAAATACAACTAGGGAGAGACAGCCCTGCAAGTAATTTACTCATGTTTCTCCTGATGTACCCAAAATTCCTTTATAAATGTGAGTAGAAGCATGCTCTTATACAAAGCAATTTTTGCTGCTTTTGATGAATACTCATTCCTTGCAACACATGGATACATGCTATTCACGATCTCTCTGTTAGCAGTTGCACATCTTAACATTTCATCCATTTTCCAATTTTAATAAATATTCTAAGAAAGATGCATGAATCATTGTTCTACTGTTCTACATGTATATTTGTGTATAATATCTAACATGAGTCATGCAACTTTATTTTATGATATAGAAAAAAAGCTGCATTTAATTTAACTGATGCTTGCAAGAATAAGTTTTTAAAAACCTTTTGAGAATGAGTACTGAAAGCTGGAGTTCTGGGGAAAAAATGGCAGACTGAAAACGGCCCCGTGAAAAGCGGAGCCGATGGCTGCAGCAGAATGAAGAGCTGACAGATAGACTGACATTTTGATAATTGCTCTCCAGACAAGAAGAGGACTTGAGATTGCCCATAAGTGCTCCAGAGAGTTGCTCCTCACAAGGAGACTGCAAGACAGTCACTGGCAGGTTTGGGAGACAAGGGAATACTGCAGTCAGTACCCTTAAAAAGACACTAACTTTGCATACTGCCTTTTATAATCACTTTCAGAAATTGCTTGTTAACTGCTTTTTGGCTATTAGGAACCTTTGGATTGACAGGTTTTGCAGCACTGGGTGAGTTTCCTTCAATTATTAGCAAAATAAGTTTTAAATACAAGTTAAAGGATTAAAAGGGGACGCGGTGGCGCAGCAGCTTAAAAAGAGGACGGGGTGGCGCAGAGGCTTAATGACGCTGAAAGTCGCCGGCCAGAAATGGTCGACGCTTCAGCAGTTCGAGTCCAGGTGAGCTCCTGTTTCCTCCCCAGTTCCTGTCAACCCAACAGTTCAAAAACGCACGTGAGTAGATAAATGGGTACTCTCACTCCGGTGGGAGGAAAAATGCTGGCGGCGCCTTGCAAAAGGAGTTGGGAGCAGTTGCCGGTAAGCGCGAAACTGCGCTCGCCTGAAAAGGGCGCGAAGCAATGGAAACCCCGCCTCCTGCGCTCACCAGCTGGGCTCTGCTCTAGGAAGGAGGCACTGGCAAACCATTTCTGAATCACCTTGCCATGAAAGCTGCTGGAACTCGTCCAGCCAGTCACTGCAGAGTTGGTAACGACTGAACGCAGATTAAAAAAAAAAAGGGATTAAAAAACACGGGGGGAGGGGATAAACACAAAAAGGTGATTAAAGCTTTGATTTTAGAAAATTACAAATAGATAAGGGTCCAGATAAATTTGAAATAAGATTTTGGAATTAATTCTAAAGAATCCTTCCTGCGGGAAAATGCTTTTGTTTTGAATTATTAAAAAAAAAATAATAAGGGAAGACTTTAAAAATTGGACACTAGAGGGAACTAGAAGGAACTAAAGATTACAGTTAAAGGAAAAGAACACTTAAACTCGACTTACAAATACAGAATGAAGCAAAATATTTTAACATTTGACATATTGAAGGATATTTTTGAACAATGGACCCAGAAGTTAATTTTAAGAGTTTCTGCCTCTATAGATAGACAGTGTTTAAAAGATGTTATGGAACAAGTTTTACCTGGCAAGATTAAGACTGAAAATGGATTTTAAAATGACAGGCTACAAGAATGAGATGGTAAAAGATGTTACACTGACATACAAAAAACAAACCAACAAACCAGTTGATGTCTTAATAATTAAAAGGGATACACAATAACAAGACAGTGACCTGGATAATTTTCCTATATTGGGTTTACAAAAGGGGCTTGTTAAAGCTTCAAAGAATTTTGTGAGAAGACACACAAAATTTTTTTTTTTTAAAGAAATCAAGTTCTAGGACATTATTTGAAGGGTGTAAAGATCAAGATTGTTAGACAAAAGAGGAAGGAATATAAAGTTGGTTTATTTGATCAAGGTTAAAATAGATGTTGTTATCTCTGGTAACCTTTAATGGATTTTTACTGGCATCAGGAGTGAAATGATGAGGCTTTAAGGATTTGTTTATAGATAAGAGATGGGATATGGGAAGAAGAGATCATTTATTGTATTTTAAGAGAAGGTGATAAGTTACTAAAATGGTTTATACTTGTGATGAAGGGTGAAGTCATTTCTTTATATATGTCTTTTTTTTTTTTTACAATATTCTTATTTTTTCTTTCCATTTTTCTATTTTCTTTCTTTGTTTTCTTCGCCATCTTTTTTTATTCTTTTTTTAAAAATTGTATTAGTTTGTATTGTTGTAATTGTAGTTTTTAATAAAATTACTATTAAAAAAAAAGCGACTGAGTGCTAAAAGCTAAAAAGGTTTGCAAGAACAAAAATATTGTGAATCACTGTGCCAGAATGTTGTTTAGTGATTCTTTTTTGGCTGGAGAGTGACATTAACTCCTTTTCTCCATGTCCTGGTCTATGTGCCCAGTCAATTAATGGAAAGGAATAGGTCCTGCTGTCCTCAGATGTACTTCCCAGGGCAGAGAATATAAGGCAGCTTCACTCATCTCTGTCCAATTCTTCTGGACAGTAAATTGGGAAGAATACCATTATCAAGACTTAATAAAGATGTATGTAAAGTCTCTCCTTGACCTGATTTCACTATAGGTGTAGCTACTGTCAGCTTGGCGGGTTTATTTGCTGAAATGCACAACCAATACTGGGGTGGAAATAATAGGCCACACAGTTTGCCTCAATGATTCAGTTGGCCCTAATCCACTTCTTCAGTGCTGACCAAAGTGCTTCCAGTAAATGTTGAGGAAATCCCAAAGTTGCCTATTCTGTAAGCAGATTTTTCTCAACATTTACTGAAGCTGAACCTGGAAGACTTCCAGCATGTGCTGAAGGCATCCCATGCTGGACATCTTCCATGCGTGCTGCAGGCAATTCTGCAACATTTGCTGAAGTTGCCCAGAATCTGGAAATACTTCATCTAGTGCTATGGAAGAAGGCTGCTCTCAACTTTGTTTCCAAGTGCTATCCAAAATGCTCCCAAGCTAAATGGATTCAGAATTGTCTGTAAGATATAGTGAAGTAACCTAGGATAGAAGATCTTCAGCATCCACCATAGGGGTTGCAAGGTGAGTGGGTTCATGCATACATCCTGTGGGAAATTATCTGCAGGTACTATATTTCCTATAGCAGCTTGAAGCCTGCTTGGTTTATACTGAAAGTCTTCCAGGCTTCCCAGCATACAAAGTTAGATGTAAGCAAGCAGACCACTGGTGCTGGAAGGAAGCAGACTGCTGTAGGTGAGAGGTGAATAGGCGGAAGACAGCGGCCAGGAGCTTGTTCAACCATTGATTTACCTGCAATGCACTGGTTATGACCTTTGGCCAGCTAGTGCTGGAAAGATCAGGCAGGTGGAAGAGGTTGCCCTGGGATGTTGTGGTGATGCCCAGCTCTTCTCTTCCCAACAAAATAAACTATTTCAATCCTCTTAGTGCACTGGATGACTCAGGCTTAAACTAGATGAGACACAGCACTTTTGTTCAGCCAAGAGAGACTGGTAATGAGTATTCATGTTTTACTAGTTTAATTAGTCTACATACAGAAGTATGTATGTAGACTAATTAAACCAGTAGTCTAGATACAGAATTCCAAAATTCTAGTTATCAGCCTTAAACATAGATGCCAAGATTTTGAGCAGGGGCCAGGATAGCTAGTGTTCCACATACATCCATTCCTGGAAATGTTAGATCTGGTCCCAGTAACTTGTATTTAATTTGGACTTCATGCTGTGTATGACATTTAAATATGTTCAGAAATTTTGCTCCACATGGATTATAGCGAAGTATTTATTGCTACTTTTTATAGAAAACATAGCCAAAGTTACAGCTTTAGTAACTGCTAATACTTGACTGACTATCTAATCTCTTATTTTATGTTGAAATACAAAACCAGCAAATACATTTGATAACACCAAACAATGCAAACATGATACAGTGGTACATATGATCCATTATTGTGCAAATTGTTATGATTAAATTAGAGAGCATTTGGAAAATTTTGGGCGCTTACTACTTGACTATTTTTATGTCTGAATAGAGAACAAAAAGAAATACTTAATTTCAAAGTTGTGTCACTGCCTCAAAATTGATATTGAATTTTAAGAGTTATGTGGGCAGCATGAGTCAAGATTCTGTATTATGATTCTGTATTGTGATTAAAGTGGGTTGCCATATGTTTAAAGAGGTTATTTTGAAGTATTATGGGAAACTGAACTGTGATAGAAGTGTCTGACTTAAAACTATCAGACTGTTAAATATGGCAGTTTAGAAGATATATCTATGGTTTTGTATCTATTCATGGACAGATTTAAATGACAGTAATTGCAGAGGAGATCATAACTCTCTGAAATGCTGATTTTGTTTCTTGTTTGTACATCTGCATTTCAGGTTTGGGTAAAAGCAGAATTAAAAAAAAAATGTTTTGAATGAGTGTACCATGTACTGAAGTGTGCTAAAGCTCTACTAACACATGACATGGATAAAGCATCTTTTACGCAAGTGCACTTCTGCCTAGTTGAACTAAAGTCATGTGTATCAAATTAGTGTTGCTGACAAGGGTTATGCTGTTTCCTCTTAGGTAATGAGCAGTAGTCATCAGTTTGGATTCCTGGAAGTAAGAACGAAAACAAGATGCTTCTAAGTTAGTAATGAATCCACCTCAGTATTTTTCACAATAGGGACTTGAACAGCACGTCAGCAATAGAGAAAAACCCATATCTTTTATAATACCCCCTTGCTGTAATTTTTTTCTCTCTGCTGAAGAATGCTGTAACAATTTAAAAGCTTATAAACTTTTTCCTTAGAAATATTTTGAGGAAATATATATCCTTGCAATGGAAGTAACTGCAATATAGAAGAAAAGTTTATCAAAGCAAATAATTACTTTAATGTCTTCCTATAAGAAAAGATAACATCTATAGGTAAAGTCTTCTGGTAAGAACAGGCACAATTGATAATATAAATAAATCAAAGCAAAAGCCTCTTGGATATTTGATATTCTAATCAAGTTTTGCAGTGAAAAGAAATACTTCTGGAGATGTTATTGTAGAATCTCAAGTGCTGAAATGTTCTTCCAATTTCTGGAATGTATTAGAGGGTAAAAAGTTATAACAACATAAATATTCAGTTACACTTGCCTTTTTTTCCCTTAATACAGTGCATGTTATATCAGTACCTAATTAAAATAGCCCAGTAGGATCATAGAAATACATATAAAGTTACTGTGATGGGTCTTGGCAAATGTAGCATTTGTATTATCTAAACTTGACTGATCTATACTTTCTAATAATTACAGACCTCTGGATAATGTACAAATCAGTTAAAACCTATGAAAGGTACTATGAACAGCTAAACATTATGAAACCAACATAAAAATATATGCTGATATGTATTGTTCTCTATAAGCCATGAATGAGTCCAGCTGTTTCTTTTCTTTTAATCACAACTTGTCATGCCATCTAATCCTTCTGGAAAGAATTAAAGACCTGGCTCTGCCGGCTTGTGTGGGGTGATAACAACCTTACCCAATCCTGGAGGTGGCTAGCACCTTGATGATGCTCCCTTAGGGACTGCCAATTATTCTTGGATCTATTTATTTTCTATTTATTATAATAATTTTGTAATTTTAATTGATTTTAACTGTTTTGTAAACTGCCCAGAGTTCAAGCGAGATGGGTGGTGACAAATTTGATAAATAAATAAAATAAACCCACTATGAACATGATTAATCTAAACCTCAGTTCATTGGAAGCAAACTAATTTCAAATTAGTTGTAGCGGTCTCAACTATTACAGCTGAATTAGGATTTGAAAATTGCTTCAGATTTCCTCCATGTGGTAGTGCTGAAGAAGGAGCTGGAAATGCAGGAGAAAGCTCAAGGGGGGGAGAACCGTCATTCCCATTATGTTAGCATCGTATCTTAATCTAATTGTCATGACTGCAAACAGGTTAGATTAAATGGGGTAAATTAAACAAGGGAAATTAAAAGAAAAATAGGCTTTTTTAGTGGAGTAATATGATAGGAAATGTCAACAGCAGGCAACATGCACAATATATTCACAAGCATTATAGAAATTAAATTTGACATACCATGTAGTTGATGTTCCTTTTAGGTAGTTGAACAGTAACAATATATTTTGTGATTGGAATGAAGATCAATATACAGTATTTTGCACATGGGGGAATGCCTACATATAATCAGATAGCTGTTTAACTTATTTCATATCCTAGCTGTCAGTACTAGTGAGAACTGTGGGTAGTGTCTAGTCTTGACACTGCTCAGAATGCAAGATATTGATGTATTGCTATTAATCTATACTTCCTGATGATTTTAAAAGAGTAATTAAAAACTAAGGTTGTGAGATTGTGATGTGGGGTGTGTGTTTGTATATATTTGTATGTGGAGGGGTGTATAGTTTCAGTATAAGGTAATTTTTATGCATGGAGTAAATACACATTACAGGTGGTCCTTGGTTAATGAGTGCCCTGTTTAGCGACCATTCAAAGTTATGATGGTGCTGAACAATATGACCAATCCTTGAACATATATCCATTGCAGTGTCCCACAGTCACATGATCAACATATGTGAGCTTCACAGTTGTATTCCGACAAGCAGAGTCAACAGAGAAGCTGGCAATAAAATGGCAAATTGCGATTATGTGATGTCTCGCTTAACAACTGCAGGTGGTTCACTTAACAACCGCAGCAGAACTGATGTAAGATATATATATTATACGTGATGTAATATATTTATATATATTAGAACAGCACCAATGCTTTCATTTGTACTATGCAGTGACTAAAAAATCACAGAATTCATAAATAAATTTGCCTTTCTGCTGCACTTGGTTGGTGATCGGTTATTATGTAATCCAAACTGTTATTGCTTAAGGTACTTTGCATAACACATGTGCTGTAGAAGATAAAATGCAAGTTACAGTTTTTCAGGTAAAGAATAGTAATTACAGGTAGTCCTCACTTAACATCCCTAATTGTGTCCAGAATTTCTATTGCTAAGTGAAGCGGTCGTTAGGTGCAATATCATGTGACCACACCACTTAGTGATGGCAGTTCTGGCAGTCCTGGTTGTGGTCATTAGGCGAGGACCTCACGCTTCTGCCGTGCGCAAACTGCTGGCTCCATCCCGCTTCCTTGTCCCCAGCCGGGCCTGGTGAGCTCCCTTCAGCAGACAAGGCTGTGCCACCCTGCCATGCTCATGTCTGCTTCAACTCTACCCGTCTATCACCCCCCCCAATGTCTGCCCTTTTGGCCACTCTGTACTCTGCCTTTTTGGCTGCCCTGCACTCCACTGCCCCTGCCATCCTGCATCATGAGGTGTTGCGAAAGGCCAGTGGCTGCCTTGGCCAGGTGTGCCTCATCAGCAGTGGGAGGAAGAAGATGGCAAGGTGCAGTGGAGGGCAGGGTGGCTGGAGTACAGGGTGGAATGCAGGGCTGCAGTGGCAGCAGACTGCAAGGCAGCCAAAAGAGCAGAGATGGGGGGAGATAGGTGAGTGGTTGGGGGAGCGCAAGCTACGGTCATAAATGCAGGCAGGCTATCAAGTGTCTGAGTTTTGATCACATGACTATGGGGGCACTGCAATGGCCATAACTTTGAGGACTGGTTATAACTACCATTTGTTCAGCGCCATTGTGACATTGAACAATTGCTGAACGAATGGTCATTAAGTGAGGACTACCTGTATATCAACAGCCAATTTAGCCAACCTAGAACCAAGTCTGAGAAATACAAGGAAAGAAGTACTGGATTTAAACTTCGGCATATCTCAGAAGGGAATCTGTCTTCATGTTGACAGAGTACAATCAGCTGCTTTTAAGTGGCTTCATCCTAATATGCTGTGCTGTATCAACTGTCTGGGGGGCTGCTGCTGAGTTGGGGAACCTGACATGGAAGCCTGCTTATTAGCAGCAGATCTCTTTGCTCTGGGGTAACATTGCCTCTTAGGAAGAGGCTATAAATGAGATTTCTAGAGCCAGTAGTAGATTTGTTCTATCTCTGTTAGTATCTCTAAGCACAGATTTGGCTTCAAGAAGCTATTGAACTGAAGATATACACATTAGTCCAGATCAATGTAGATATTTAGGAATAATTATCACAAATAATTGGCACCAGTAAACATATATTTCAGTACAAGATTAACATAGACTTTAAATCCTGGGAAAGAGTTTTCACTCTCATTGCTTTGTAAAATAGCTGCACTCAACATCATTATTCTTCCTAAAATTTAAATGTTTAATCTTATTTTTTAAGAAAGCCTAACTACTGTACTGCTACAGCCTTAGGAATTCATCTTTTTTTTTTTTTAGCAATTGGGTAGGATTGTCTGCAAGAGTTGGATGTTAATACTTGAATTTCACATTTTCCATGATCTCCCCCCCTCCTTCCAAAACCCACTTTATGCTTTTTAGCTGATCACTAAAACACTGAACATGAGGAGTGGCTGATCAAGACTTAATGCAGAGTGAGCTGATTTCCTCATTCCTTAACTTTTTTGAAGGGAGATATCCAATACCCTTTTAAAACCATCTTATGACGATGAATTCCACAAATTAATTATTA
The DNA here is from genome assembly GCF_059951505.1 of Python bivittatus. Classification (NCBI taxonomy): domain Eukaryota; kingdom Metazoa; phylum Chordata; class Lepidosauria; order Squamata; family Pythonidae; genus Python; species Python bivittatus. The sequence continues at coordinate 35,698,394 of NW_028277074.1, forward strand.
GCTGAATTAACACGTTTCTTTTGCCTGTTCTAAATTATCTTTCAATATTTTGAGTGGAAAAAATCGCCCTGTCCATCCATGCTTTTATGCATCTTGATTATGTTGCCATCGTCACTCATTTTCAAAGCTAAAGAGTCCCAGATATTCTAGTCTTTTCTCGTAAGGAAGATATTGGAGTCCCTGTTCATCTTGGCTGTCCTCTTTTTTCTTTTAACTTTATGAACTTTTTTTCTTTTTTCAATTTTATGAACATCCTTTTTCAAATGTAGTGACCAGAAGTATTCTAGACGTAAATGTATCATAGATTAGTATAAGGGAATTACAGTGTTGGCATTTGTATTTTCAGTCCATTTCCTAGTGATCCCTTGCACAGTATTGGACTTTTTCCAAAACTGTCCACACTAGATGACATTTTCATTAAGACATTCGTTATAAACTCAAGATCATTTTTCATTTTGAACAGCTCTGATTCTATTAGTGTATGAAGCTGAAGGAAGTGGGGGGTTCCTCTCCATAACCACTTTATAAAATATGGTATAGAACATATGGGGAATTAAGAAAACAAATCTGCAAGTGAATCATAGCCAGTCATAGCTACCAAATCACTATCCTTCTGTATACTAATTCCTGTTATAGTCCTTTCTTCTTTAGGAACCATTGATTAAAAATCTTTTTTTTCCACTAGAGGTTCATCAGTCACCACCGATGCACCCATTAGTCTCAACAACCAGTTAATTGTCTACCTTAAAATCTTTCTCCCCTTTCTGTTTCTAGTGACAAGTGAAAACTTCATCTCTTAAATGAGATATAGACATTAAAGCATTTGAAAGCTAAGGCAGGTTAATTGAACTCTTCTATAATGACGCTAAAGGTAATATGTATGTTTACAACAAACATTTTTATTATAATTTGTACCAAAACCCTGGATTGTTGGTACCACTAGTTCAGTCTTGAAATCTTTATCCTTATCAGTAATTGGTCTTCTTGTAGATTTCATCCTATTCTGATGAAAAAAAATGTTACAATCATTTGCGTTTTTTCCCATGCTAGACTATTGGAGAACAGAGAATTGTTTTCTAATTCTTATTCGGGATTTTGGAATTGAAGGCTTATCTGTACCGCTTAGTTGCTGGATCAGCAAAATAGGCAGGCAGCATTTCTGGAGGGTAGAAACAGATGATGATACCATCTATGTAATGGTATGTGGGAATGACCTTGGGAGACAGGATGAGCTGCAGCCTAGACAACAGTCTGAGAAATAAAATTTAAGTCTGAAGGAGGAGAGGTGGAGAAAGTGTCTCAAAAGGGATCCTCCCTAATTTTCGGGAGAGTAAAAATAAGGATGGGAGGGGTACTTTCAGACTTGCAAGATTATGTTAATGTAACTTCACAATAAAGATAGAGCTAGTATTCATTGTCATGCTTCTTGTCTGGACTATTTGAAGGACTAATTTCAATCTTCCAAGTCTGAAAGTAACCCTCCCCTCCGTTACTTTTACTCTTTTGAAAACTAGGGAGGGTCCCTTCTTTACCCGTCCTCAGATTCAAATTTCATTTATCATGCCATTGTCTAGGCTGTGGATCTTTCCTGTCTCCCAAAGTTATTCCCACATATCATTACACCATTCATCTTCAAAATGAGCTCCGGTCATATTTTTCTTTTCCACTTCCAAAGTACACTTCCCTGTATAGTCATCTTGAGTGTTTTATGCAGACTAGTCTCTGCAGTTCATTGGCTACTCTGCAGATGAATAAATAGATAGCAATCATATTTTTATATTATATCTTACTAGATTATGAAAAAATGACAATACATGACATTGGAAGGAAGAATTTTAGGGTCTTCCCCCCTGAAATGGAATTACAGGGCTTGCAGTAACGTGTAAAATTAAATGTAGAATATGCTTTCAAATGTCAGAATATCATTCTTTGTGTTTTGTGGTGGTTTTTTGTGGCTAACCCCTTAAGTAAATCAGTTCAATAAACATACCAGGAGTTTTGAGTGAATTACAAAAGCTAAGCCATTTGAAGAAAGTAGAATTAAATTGCTAATTTACAAAAACATGGTCATATTTAAAAAGTTAATTGAGCACTCCTGCTTATTAATTTGGTGTTTGTAATATTTTCCTTTGTCCCTTTTTCCTTAAAGAACCTTTTGTCCTTTTACCTTCCTTTCACCTTTGCCTGCTTGTTGGCAGCAACTTCAGAACTTTCCTGCCAGAAGGGTGTGTGAACAAATCTGTTTGAAGCCAATGGCAATATTGGTCTTAGGAATCTGTTTTAACGGCCCCTCCCAAAGACTGGACACTTTTTCTATTGTATTCTGTAGTACTGCGTGCACACACAGTCTTAGAGCCTGGGAACTTCATTCTATTCATATCTGAGAGAAGCTTAGAAAACAAAAAATGTGTTTGGAACTGTATCAGTTTATTTTTGTTGAAGGGTTATGTTCCCATTTAGGATGCTTAGCTTCTCTGTCTTTCTGTTCAGCTGGAACATATTAAAAGCAGGATAAAAGTCAAGTAAAGAACATAAATGCCAGTGAAAGTTGGTAACTCAGAAGTCGAGTTCTTAACATACATAAAGCATATAGAAGAATCTGAAACATGATGGCCAACTGTGTATTCTGGAAAACAGAATCCCCTCAGTGAAATGTTACATTTTCTTTCTCTCTCAAGAAAATTTAAGGAATCCATTGAGAGTCAGTTGGATGTGAGAAAGAGATGTACAATCTCTTGAAGTTAGTACCACATCAAATAATCACGCTGGGAATCTAATTATTTGCAGTAATATATGTCTTCTGTTGTCTTCTTTTATAAGTTGGCTTTCTGTGCATAGGGAACATTTTGTCTGGGAGTTCATTTTGACCGGTGGATATCTCTGTCAGCTGTGGCAGCCCCTGTTTGGCCTCAGGACCAATTAGTACTTGAGTGGGGTATCACCAGGGAATCTCAGGAAAACTGAAATAACAAACTCCTGGAGGGCAATGGCAAGCTGATTCTGCAGTGTCTGTGATCTGGGGGCATTTCTAGATTAACAACATCATACTCATCGGGTTATAACATGCAACTGTGCATCTTTATAAAAAGAGCAATACAACAGGACATGAGCAGTAGATTCAATCACTTTCACCACAAGGAAAAGTCTTAATGTCTATGGGACTTTGTAACATTTCCTCTCAAGAACAGCCATTAAAAGTAAATTAAAACATGCTAAAGTTAGAGCTCTTCCAAATTTGGAGAGTTATTTGATTTAGATATCTGGGCAACAGAAAAAAGTAAGACTGATGGTGGCTCTGAGAAAGCCAGCCTGACAATGTTGTAAGTTGTCCTTACAAATCATACTGCTGAAGCAGTGACACTACCTGCCATCATCAGAAGTGCATTTTGTAAAAATCTATATGCTGCAATTTCTCCTGGAGTCATCTCCAAGATGGTTCAACATTACCAACCAAAGTTGAAACTAAAAACACCGAGAAAAACAATAATGTTAGCCAATAAGCCAATAAGAGAGAAAACGTATCCAGACTCTGCTCTCCGCCCTCACCACTCTAGCTTCCCAGTAGAGAACCACACTGAGTACACACAATGTCTCTTAGAGTATATTCCTTAAAAATTTTGACTGCATCCTCTCTAAGGAAATGAAGAAGTTATACAATCCCCTTTGAACTCCAAATACAAGATGTGCAAAAACTTTAGCTGAGAATATCTTTAGCACTGCTGGTATAAATAATACACCTCTGGAATGGTAAAAATCTTGTAGAGCTGTCGCCGATTTTTTAGCATTTTGGATGACATAATCCAGATGTGGCCTATGTTTGCCAGAGACATGAAACACTACGCCCAAATATTTAAAGATGTTAACTTGCTCTATTAGATGTCTGTTCAGCTGCCAGGTATGAACTCTAAGGCACTTGGCAAAAATTAGGATCTTAATTTTAGTCTAGTTGAGCTTCAGAGTGTCCTCCTTATAGTGTGCATCTAAAACAAGCAAAGCTCAATTTAAACTTGAGTGTCTGAGATAGCAACACTGCATCATCCTCATACAAAAGGATCTTGATTTGTTTACTATGCAGCTTCAGGAAATAATAGGGAAAAACAGTACTACAAAAACAATGAAACGATTATTGATAACAGTAACAAACAACATTTGGTGTAGATCTTATTATAGTTGCTTAATTTCCAAAGGCCTTCCAGAAAAATAAGGTTAATCACTCTTCAGAAGAATGAGAGGCATTCTTGCCTCAGGAGGTGCATTGTCAATTAAAAATAGTTGCATGAGAGAAAGCAAAAATAGATTATCTTTTCTTATGATGGTTATAATGATTATTTCCTTGGCTTTGTGAGAATCATTACAATGAAGTTATTCTTTTAATTTAAAAGGAAAATCAGATGCATTGTTACATCCTGCAAAGATACCAGAGTACAGCAGGACTATCTGAGGAATGAGGGGCAAGTCTACGGCAGCCATCTGACCACAATTACATAAATCATAGTTATGAATCAATATTTGTATTTCTATACGTGGCAATAATTTCTGCACCTTTGTATCGAAATATAAGACTATAATTACACTAAGCATAATGTTGTTGATTGGGTTTTGGCTTAGTAATATTGTATGAACCCAGCCAACACCTTTTTGTACAAGCAATGGTCAATAGCACATGGCTGGGGTGATGTGTGAACCAGATAATATAATTGAAGAAGTTTGAATTGATATTTAGAAGTTTTCTAAATCTGCTTCTGTTTTGGGATCCACTTCAGAGGAGGAATCCCTTGATTTTATCTGAGAAAGCAGGCTGTTCTCCAGATTAGAGCCCAACCATGTTTTGTATCCATGCTCACCCTTACATGTATAGTAACCAAATATGAAAATGGGTAGCCATTTTCACAGATAATACACAAAGTTAACAAGTAAATAGTATGATAAATTAAATGTTTACAATAAACACAACTGCTCTTATATAAATCTATTTGCACTTAGTTTTTGTTTTTTCATTTTCTACCTGGGAGTCTAATATTGTATCCAGAGCATGAATTCACCAGATCTCTGCTTAAGCATGGCTGTTGCATGCTCTTGGTAGTTGCAGGCTGAAGCTTGGTTTGCTAGATGGCAGGATTGGTTTTACTCATTTTTGCATGGCTTGCCATAGATATGTTCAGTTATTTTCTGTGTTGCTATCAATGCTAGAAATGTTTCTTAGATTCTGCTATCTTATGTGCAGACTATCTCAAAGCTTTCAAGTGTTTCTTATAGTTTTTACTTTATATTTTTTCATTTGTCTATTTATTATAATCAGTTATAAAATAATAAAATAATAAATAATTATATTAATAATAATTATAAAACAATATCAATAGAATAATAAAATTTTAAAATATATATTATAATATATTAAGTTATAAAATAATAATAAAAAATAACACTGAAATTAGTTGATTATTTGTGGAGCAAAGAGATGATAATGATAGCATCTTTGTAATTATAACATTCTTTTTCAATAGATAGATGCCTGAAATTAGAATTTTACAGCATTGGACTTATATGTATTATAGTAGATTTCTGAATATAGGAACAAACTACTGTGACCCTACCAGAACTAAGTTTCTTGGTAATTTTTTCCCCTTAGGCTGTATAGGCTTCTACTATATGCCTGAAGGTGCAGTGTCAATGTACTATCAGCAACGTTCTCCATCAGCAAGGTGTGTGGTCTTTGTTGAGAAATTTGGGTATAAGGTATAATGAGATGCATGATGGCTAAAACAGTTAAGAATACTGGTTCCATAATTGCATATAATGCTGTGAGTCCCTAATGTTATTGTAAGGTTTAACAAAATAGGAAAATGAATAGGATGAGAAAATAGTAAATGTTTAACAAGGAATTGAACGAGTGTAAAGGGATAAGAATGACTCAGATTACTAAAATTACTTAGGTAAGCATATAATTTGAAATTAGTGTCTAAACAGAACTAAAATTAGGAAGGGATGCAGTGCAGTACATTGGTTGACCATTGGTGAGCTGTTCATATCTCAGAGTTGTTTCTGAGTCCTTAGCTGAATTTGCAACTGAAGCATTTTTAGAATGCTTTAGGGGAGCAGAAACCTGCTGTTCTCTCCTTAATGGTTGGTTGTTGTTACCTCCTTAGAGTCTTTTTCTTCAACTCTGAATTTCTTCAGCAATTTTACCATAGGAAAAAGCCTTTCACAATTTTTCAGTCCCCTTGGGTGACTCTAAAATCTATAGAAGTTGTATGCCCAGCATAACATAGGAAGAATTATTGCAAAATAGTTTCTGTGTAAAACCTAGACACTGCTAGAATAGGAAATACTTCTGAATTTTTTATTGGGTTAAGCAGCTAAAGATATAGTACTGTAGGATATAAGGCATTTATGTTGACACTTATATAAATGACCATGCTGTTTATGAAGGGTAATCACAGAACTTCCTTGCATAGATGGTTCATATAAATTAAACTTAAAGCAGTTTAAGTTATCCATGAAGTTGTCTATCTGAAGGAGAGATTCTCACTCAAAACAGTTGACTTAAAAGGTTTTTTATGACAAAAAACCGAGCCTATGTCATAAGAATAATTATCAGTTTTAAAAACATTCTTGTAAATACAGTTCTAAAAGAATCTTTATTATGTTCTATGTTATCAGTTGGTCTTTTAATTTGGTTATAATGGTCTTGTCCTAGTCATTTCTGGAAAGCATGCTGCATTTTTGTGCTGAAATGTTAACTGCATTCCTTTTTAATTTATGTTATGTGGCCACTATCTGATTCTGTTCCTCAAGTCTTGAACAGACTTGCCTATCTGGAACACACCTCCCTTTCACCTTGACATGCCACCTGGTTGTAATACATCAATAACACGTTGTATATTAATGGGAGTTGCTGCGTCATCCAAACTTTAAAAAACTAGATTTAGATTAGGTTATCATATTTCTGCTTGGAAATTCTACTAGCAGATCTTCAAATAGGTCTACTAGAGGTCCCACCTCCCCCCAGCCTCTCCATAATCATGGGCCAGAGCTGGCTTACACCTTAGCCCTTTCTTCCTGCATGTGCCAACACTAAGCTGGCAAAAGTATACTCACTACATCAGTCCATCTTCCTGTGTATGGTGACAGTTAGCTTGTTGGTGAGAACCAGTGGCTGAAATTATGGTTCGTTGAAGCATACATGCGAATGCTAATATTCAGCTAACAGACAGTAGTTAACAGGCCTCACGTGCAATAATGATTGCAAATCCACACATACTGTGCTAAGTAGAACTATGCTCTCACACAAGCAACTTCAAAAGAATAATTGCAAATAGAACATTGGATTCTGAATATTTCAAAACGGGGTTTTGTTGGGTTGTAGATCCTCTTGCTCCCAGCCACTTAGAACACATATTGTGTACAACATTGTGCAACATTGTAATTGTGTACAACATTGCTGACCAGCATGTTTGTTCTAAGAGTTTTGAATAACAAACATATCCAAATTGTAAATAAATACCTAATTTGGATTAATTTTTTGATACAGAATTTGGTTTAAAAAAGGGGAGGGGAAGGGAAGTTATATACAAGTGCAACCTTAATCTTTCTTTTATTTTCCAAAAAAGGTGAATTCCAATCCTCTTAAAAATGAAAACCCAATGAGGATGTAATTGTTCATTGGGTGGTCTGCTCCTTTTCCAAATGTTCTAGTGGTCCATGATTGCAGAATGTTTGAAATACTGGCCTAGTCTGTTGTAATGTTATGGCCTTTTATAGAAAAATTATATATTACTTGTTCTATTATGTTATTATTCTTTTGTCTTTTGTAGTGATTCCACACTGCATTTATTCTGATTGAATACATATTATGTCTAAGATCAATTTTGGCATTGACACATTAAACAATTTGTGTCAATTATTTCTATCATAACTGGTGCCAGATGTTGTCAGCCCTACAATGTAGACCAGACTAAGAAACCAATGCCAATATAGTTCAGGATTACTTTTATTGTAATAGCTATAGTAAGAGAATCTTGCAAGTCTAAATGTGCTCACCCCTCCTCATTTTATATTCATGTGAACTAGGATAGGATGTTTTCTCAAATTCTTGGAATGGACTCAAACCCCACTTAACTGACCATTGTTTTGGTAGCAGCTCTTCCTCCTGTCCTTTAGCACTGTTCTTATGCTCTCTACGGATGTGTACTTACATAGCTTGCCTGCATTTAGAGAACCAAATACTTATTTGATGGTTTTTCAATATAGACATTCCATGCCATATGGTAAATATAGCAGCATGCCCAGTGCGGGTCAGCCCTATAATTCTGTGATACCCTCATTGTGTAATTTCAGGCAGAATAGTGCAAAAATGAAACCAAAGACTTGATTTCTTGCACAGTTGCAACTATATGTACCGCTGCTTTTATGTCTTGGTAACCTGGGTGGTGGTGAAAAGATAGGAAGGAGCAGAAAGCAGAAGCCTGCTGAACATACAGAACAGCCTTTATACAACCCAGAGACAAAAGCAACCCAGAAGAATTGCATATTGCATATTGCTTACTTTGGAATATAGATCAGTCAAGACTCCAAATTGGATTGCCCTTCAAAGAATATGAATTATTTTACGAATAGCATTACATTATATATAAAGTGATAAAGCTAACCTGTTTGACTTAATCACATTTGATATATGACTCAAATGACTATATGTCTTAGTTAAAAATAAATAAAGCAATGGAAATGATTCAAGAAGACTTTACATTATATACTATCCTATTCCCAAACTTCTAAGTCAGTTTCCAAACAAGACAGCTATTCTGCATTGGTAGTCAGTTAATCTTTAACAGTGGCAGAGTCTTTAGGGAGGAGTACTAACAAAAAGGATGAAACTGTTTTCCCAAATGAAGGATAAACAAAAGTACTAAATGTATTTTAGACTTTGGTGTAAGACAGACTTGATATTCCCTCTTAAAGGAAAAGGACTTTACTGAATGAAATAGATACTATGAGAATTTCTCTGAGGCTTATGGAAATAACTCATATGACTAATCTGGCTCCATAAATTGCAAAGTGACTGGATCAGCAAACTTAAGATTTGAAGAGCTCAGTAAAAGTGTGATAACCAACCTAATTTGTTTGTGCTATGTTACCAAATTGATCCATAGAAAACTGAAATATGATTTCTGACATGGAAAAATGGCATAGAAAGCTTTTTTTAATTAAAAAAGATAGATCTAGCTTATATATTTTAAAGCTTATCAGGATAGTAAGTAATTGTAGCCCAGTTTCATAAACAAGAAACAAAATCAAATATATTTTCTACCAGTTTAAAGTTCTTGTTCTCTGTATTTCATCATCTGATTCTTTAAAAGAAGTTTTTCTATACGATTATGTTATCTGTCCTGTGCTTTTCTTCTGGTCAAGAAATTTCTCTTCAAATGCCTTGCTAATTGTATGGATATGAGTTGCTTGTAGAACATGCTATATGTTGACAGTGCATTACTTATCTTGCCTCCTTAACAACTTGAGATCTTAAGAAAACAATACTGAGATTTTTCTTATTCTGTACTGCTGTCCTTGGAATGCTGTTGGGATTTTAACTCTGGGTCATTGCATTTTGGCCCTGTAAAAATTGCTTATCCAAGTCTGTAAAACTAAAACAGGAACCTGAGCATGCCTCTTTATTTTCTTTACTTACAAGATATGTTTATTAAGCAATAATTTGTTTAATGTATAATGTTACTTAATTGTTATTTGGATTTCAATGTTATGAATTATTTAAGCAAGGCTTGAAAGGAGAATTAGAAACAGAAAATCTTCCTGTACCTAAATATCTTACAATTTTGCACAAAGCAACAGTGTTAACAGCTGTGGAGTTGTGCACACTGGTGAGTGAACTAAGTTTTCTTTAAAAAAACAAAAACAAAAAATACAGCTCTCAGAGTTCAGTTTGGCAGCTACTCTGCATTCTGGCTTTGCTTGAGTACTCAAATTATTCCCAAAACTTTCTTGAGTCATTATTCTTCAGATGAGAGGGGGCAGGGAAAATGAAGAATTAAAACCAGTTATTAGATTATCCATTGGAATATGTCACTGACTAGTATTTTTTAAGCCTTCTAAGGAATTTACATTTACATTTTCCCAATTATAATTCCAAAAGCTGAATTTTTTCCTTAGTTTGTGCTCTGCAATTTATGAGTAAGTATCACTTCAGAATTATATTGTTTAATAATTGTGAATTATATTGCTAATACATGAAGAAATGAAGTAAGACTATTTTTTTCTTGATCTCTAATTAATTGTAAATGTGAAGGAATGATAGGCAAGATTGATATTAAATTTTTAAAGTAGTAATGTTGTAATTTTAATTCTTGCCCTCAGTTGATATATTTGATACTATATGTTTTATTTATAGAGGATATATTCTACTATATGTAGAATAGTAATAATATTTTTGTTAAGATATTGAAAGCCCTGAATATGTTGAGTTACTAGTCCAAAGTCTGAACACAGTGCATAATATGGCTGTATTGAGTTGAATAACTTTATTGATTTCCTGTTTGTTTTATGCATACATGAGCCTTCAAGATATGTTCCTTTTATATTTTAATCTCACATGGTGACAACTTTTAGTGAATGCTACCATTTTAGCCTTTGCTGACCTTGAAAACTATTTGTAGTATATGGATAGGGAACTCTCTGGAAATGCCATGGCTGTTGATTAAATTTGGAAGCTGAAAAAAAAAATCAAAACAGTCGCAAAGTGCTTCTGTACAGCTGCCCAGAAAATTGCAAGGCTACAGCATCAGAAGTTGAGAAAATCTTTAACTCTTCTTCACACTGTTTGACCCTTGTATCCTGGGACCACCATCATTATCCACTTCAGGCATTTTAGCAGTTTGTGATTTACATATGAAAATGCACAGTCCTTAAGAAATATGTTAATCTATAAGGTGCTAGAGGGACTCTCTGTTTTTGGTGCCTTAACGTCAGTCTTGACTCCTGGTGACCGCACGGATAAGTTCATACAGTTTTTATGGCAACATTTTTCAGAAGTGGTTTCCTAATGCTGGGAGAGAGGCAGACTGGCCCAAAGTCCGTCCGCTGTCTTAATGTCTAAAGCAGGACTAGAACTCACAGTCTCCTGGTTTCTAGACCAGTGCCTTTAACCACTACCCCAAACTGGCTTAGGGACTCTGTAAAAAATAGCTAATAAGCCTATTATGTGAATTGGTCCAAGCTCTATCACTGAGATGTTAATAATTGAAATCTGTTTCTGAGTGATTCTGTTCAGAAAGTCATATGAAAACCTAGGCCTTTTTCACTGATGATACCTCTTTGAGCGCTTACTGCCACCAAAATTGAGTAGTCCATGCAGTCCTAATGACTGGACTTTTCTACATGCATTACCAGTTTAGAAAGATCAGGAAGTTATTCTTGGTTTGTGATGTAGCTTCATACTGTATTTATATAATATTTTCTTCTTGTGAAATTGTGTTTATGCATTCCTTTATAGTTTACAGGTTTACAAACAGAAGGTTGATAGGTGACTGGAAAAATAGAAAAGCTTATTTGATAAATTTTGCAGTTAAATTTTTTTGTTTCTTACATAGCACATTCAAATTGCAACTACATCCTTTTATGTCTGTTCTCAAAATAACGTCGTGATACGTTACCACACTAAGCTATAATGTGGCTGATTGGCTCTGGCATAGTTTCTTGTGTGACTCCACTTTATAGTTTCTCAACATTGGTATATGAATGACTGGGTGAAACCAATAATTATGGCATAATCACTAAACTGCCTAAAGAAACCATGGTTTATTACAGAATGTAAACCCGCTTAACTCCCATTTAAATAAAAGAAGCCTTGGGCAGGGATAGGATCATAGGTTCATATAATGAAGCACTAGTAGGAACTTCAGAGATCATTTGGTCCAATTCTTTATAAGTGCAGTAATCCATTACTCCAGCATCCTTGGCAGATGGCTATCCAGCCTTTGTTAAAACACCTCCAGCAAATTCTGAATCCACTACCTGTGGGCACACCTTTCTTGAACAGCTCTTACCATTAGGAGTCTTTAAATTGATATTCAACCAAAATCTACTTCCTTGTAATCTAAATCCTTTATTGCTTATTCTGTTTTTTTGGAACAGTTCTGAACAATTTCACCCTGTCTTCTATGACAGTCTTACAAAGACCTGAAGACAGCTGTTCATTCATTCCCATTAGTCTCTCTTCCCCATACTAAACATACCCAACACTTCTAACCATTTCTTACAAGCTTTTGCTTCCAGGCCTCTTAGCTTCTTGGTTGCTCTTCCCAGGAGATGCTCCAGTTTAGTAATATCCTTCCTAAAATGAGTTGCCCAGAATTGGATGCAACATTCTATGTGCAGTCTAACCAAAACAAAATAGAGAAAGACAATAATTTTTCTTGAGTCTGACAGTTCTTTTGATGCTGCCTAGTATCACATTTGCTTTCTTGACACTTCTGTTCAGCTTCTATTCAACTTGTGATTCACCAAGACACTGAGTCCTTTTCATGTGTACTGCTCTGCTTAACATGGTCCCCCCTGACAAACCTAATTCATGTCTTTGATTTTTCGTGCCTCAATATAGGACTTAGCATTGGTCTATTCTGCCATTCCTTTAATTGGCTTTTGCCCATTGTTACAGTTTGCCAGGATCCTTCTGAATCTTAATGTTGTCCTCTAACGTGCTTGCTATCTTAAGGTGAGTCACAGCTTGTTTTGTTTTGAGGTTATGGCAGAAAAATCAGTTCAGTTCATCCAAATGAATTCTGTAAAACGTTATTTCCTGTCTTGGACAGATTCTCACAGTAGTTTATAAATAAATAAATAAATAAATATTATTATAAATATTTCTATTGGGCCATAAAGACTTACAAACTGTGAAGCAAAGCTGGCATATTTTATTATGCATGTAGAAGTGTTTTATTAAGAACACTTAACACAATATAAGTACAATTTAATGTATTGAAGGTAACAAATACATGCACTGCTTCAATAATTTTCTGATACCGCTGTAGGTTAGGTACAGAATTCATACATCATGTTTCACTACAGTTGACTGAATAAACAAAAATGGGTTAGATTTGTGTAACATCCTAAGCCATGAACCATTATTTAAAAATCACAATGGTATTTTTCATACAACTTGCTGAACCAAACTCCAAGAAATCACCTTATGCACACTTAGACCAAGGTAACTATCCATTTTTATACACAAAAATCTTTATTTATTTTTAAAAAGCCACATTATTCACAGGTACAATTATTTAATATCTGCCAATTTTGGTATAGTCAATTTGTTATCATTGATTTTTTAAAAAACTGATTATGTGTCATCAAGTCTTTTTCAACGCCTAGCGACCACATAGATGGATTTTATTCATGACGATCTACAGGTGAAACTCGAAAAATTAGAATATCGTGCAAATGTTCATTTATGTCAGTAAGGCAACTCAAAAGGTGAAACCAATATATGAGATAGATGGATTACATGCAAAGCGAGATATGTCAAGCCTTACTCTGGTATAATTGTGATGATTATGGTGTTCAGCTTATGAAAACCCCAAATTCACAATCTCAGAAAATTAGAATATTACATGACATCAATAACACAAGGATTGGAAATAGAACAATATTGGACCTCTGCAAAGTATAAGCATGCATATGTACTCAGTACTTGGTTTGGGCCCCTTTTGCAGCAATGACTGCCGCAATGGGGCGTGGCATGGATGGTATCAGCCTGTGGCACTGCTGAGGTGTTATGGGAGACCAGGATGCTTCAATAGCGGCCTTCAGCTCCGCTGCATTGTTCGGTCTCATGTCCCTCATCTTTCTCTTGGCAATGCCCCATAGATTCTCTATGGGGTTCAGGTCAGGCGAGTTTGCTGGCCAGTCAAGCACAGTAATCCCATGGTCATTGAACCAGGTTGTGGTACTTTTGGCAGTGTGGGCAGGTGCCAAGTCCTGCTGGAAAATGAAGTCAGCATCCCCATAAAGCTCGTCTGCGGAAGGAAGCATGAAATGCTCCAAAATCTCCTGGTAGACGGCTGCGTTGACCCTGGACTTAATGAAGCACAGTGGACCAACACCAGCAGATGACATGGCTCCCCAAATCAACACAGACTGTGGAAACTTCACACTGGACTTCAAGCATCGTGCATTGTGTGCCTCTACATTCTTCCTCCAGACTCTGGGTCCTTGGTTCCCAAATGAGATGCAAAAGTTGCTCTCATCAGAAAAGAGGACTTTGGACCACTGGGCAACAGACCAGTTCTTTTTTTCTGTAGCCCAGGTAAGACGCTTCTGACGTTGTTTGTTGTTCAGGAGCGGCTTGACAAGAGGAATATGACATTTGAAGCCCATGTCCAGGATCTGTCTGTGTGTGGTGGCTCTTGATGCACTAACTCCAGCCTCAGTCCACTCCTTGTGAAAGTCCCCAACACTTTTGAAGAGCCTTTTCCTGATAATCCTCTCCAGGCTGCGGTCATCCCTGCTGCTTGTGCACCTTTTTTTACCACACTTTTCCCTTCCACATAACCTTCTATTGATGTGCTTTGATACAGCACTTTGGGAACATCCAACTTCTTTTGCAATTACCTTTTGGGGCTTTCCCTCCTTATGGAGGGTGTCAATGATGGTTTTCTGCACAACTGTCAGGTCAGCAGTCTTTCCCATGCTTGTGATTCCTATTGAACCAGCCTGAGAGACCATTTAAAGGCTCAGGAACCCTTTGCAGGTGTTATGGATTCATTAGCTGATTAGAGTGGGACACTTTGAGCCTAGAATATTGAACCTTTTCACACTATTCTAATTTTCTGAGATTGTGAATTTGGGGTTTTCATAAGCTGTACGCCATAATCATCACAATTATACCAAAGTAAGGCTTCACATATCTCGCTTTGCATGTAATGCGTCTATCTCATATATTGGTTTCACCTTTTGAGTTGCCTTACTGGCATAAATGAACATTTGCACGATATTCTAATTTTTCGAGTTTCACCTGTATCCCTACTTTGTTCTTTCAGATCTCCCAATGGTGTACTCTTCACCACCATAACTGAGTCCATCCACCTTGCTGCTGGTTGTCGTCTTCTTTTTCCTTCCACCTTTCCCAGCATTGGAGCCTTTTCCAGAGACATAGGTCTTTGCATAATGTGTCGAAGTAGGATAATTTAAGTCTGGTCATTTGTGCCTCAAGTGAGAACTCTGGGTTGATTTGTTCGATGATCCATCAGTTTGTTTTCTTGGCTGTCCACAGTATTCTCAGGAGTCTTGTCCAATACCAAAGTCCAAAAGCATCAATGCTCTATCCTGCTTCTTCAGAATCCAATTTTTGCTTCCATAGAGTGTAACAGGGAATAGCATGGCTTGCACAATTCTGATCTTCGTAGGTGTAGATTCATCATGGCACTGAATATCTTTTCCAAGGCCTTCATGGTTGCTCTACCAAATGCTACTGTGTAGTGTATTTCTTGACTGCTCGTTCCTTTACTGTTTATGGTTGATTCTGAAAGGCAGAAACTTTCCACCGCTTCAATACCTTCATTACCAGTTCTAAGACTGTTCTACCTATTTTTTACCTGTTGTTATCATTGAAGGCAGTATCAATTTTATGTTTCTGTCATTTATGGAAGGCAACCTTGACACAAGGATAATTTTTAAAAACATACTTAAAACAGTTTTTATCTCTCTCTCTCTCTCTCACTTTGGATAAATCTAAAAAGATGTATCTAATCCAATCCAATCTAATCTAAAAGTAGACAATCTACATTATATCATAGGAGAACCCTCTCAAAGCTAACAATTGCTTATGTAATGTACAGCCTATTTTCTTTCCCATGTAAAATATAAACACAGTATCTGCCAAGTCTTTGCAAACATAGCTATGGAGAGCAGATGGAATCAAGATCATTAGATCTCAGGAAGAACATACTTTTTCATAACAAATGCTTTGTCCTGTTGAGTTTCAAAATAGCCATTCTTTCAATTTGACTAGGGCTTTCTTTCTTTCTGAATTCTTAATCAGTTTGTCCAAAAAGCTATCTAGAATAGGTGTGAGCAGACTTCCTTTTTTTATGTCAAAGATTAACATTAGGGTAACTTCATGGAACCTTCTACCAGTAGTGGAGTCAAAGCCAGGGTACAGGAGGCAATGCTGTCAGGGCCACTCCTCCTTTCTCTTTCTATCCTAATAGCCGTTCTCTTTTTTATCTCTTATTGTTTGATTTGCTATTCTTTCACTGACCTGATTTACAGAAGCCACAATGTGTTTTGATAGTTTTGCCTTTCAGTGTCACATGACCTTACCTGCTAAATTTAGAAAATTGTAGCTTGGTATCATGTACAAATTTAGTTTCTTTATCTATATAATTTACAGATGATTATTCAAAGAAGTTCAGCTGTTCTGTAAAACAAAGGTGGATGGATCTCAATTTGATTTTGAAAATATATGAGGACCATCCTGTTGCTCTAAAAAATTAAGAGACTGGGATTTTAGAGAATTGTTCATCTAGTATAAATTCCTATTAAATATGAACAATTATGAATATAATATATGAATATAACATATAATATATATGCCAGTAGTGAATATTATTTCATTTTTCATACTCTTAATAGGTTAGTCCAAATGGTATCTTTGCATACCAACTTCTTCTTAGTTTTTTTAATCGTAATGTTAGGGTTTTCAGCAGCTAACAATAATTTATCAGTTTTGAGCCTCCCCCTGAGAATTACAGATGGCATGACTTTTTAACTGCTGTTTGCCTATATTTGTTGTAAAAAATATTTGGTTTAGATGGAAAAAAATGATGAAGTAGTACAGACCTATGCCTTGACAACTATAACAGAACAGCCTAATATATTTTATCCTTCCTTTCTTTATACAAACAATCTTGAATCTAGTTGACATAAGAATTGTTTCTGGTAGATAGATCTGTTATCCCTTTCTGGACAAAGTTATCTCTCTATTGGTTTCATTCATCTTAGACTTTTGACAGATTTTAACATACTGTTCCAAGGGAATTTTTTTCAGTTATTTCTCCTTTCCAGAACTCTTTTTGGTTTCATTCTAGAGTTTACTATGAAAGCTAAATGGAATATCTATATTCAGGTGCAGTATAAATTTTTGGAGGGAGGCTAAATATTTGAGATAAGCAGTTGCCATCATATCCCATTAACAGGTTCCCTGAAACAATAGGCAGGGAAGGGCATGGAGCTTTCCAGAGAGTCCCCCACACCCACCCCACTTGTTATTTTCCAGTTTCTGTTGAAAGAGTAGGAAATAAAGAGGAACAAACCATATATCCTTGTATTGACTTTCCTCCTCTTTATACATGGATTTTGAAGTACATTACTTTCTTCCCCCATAATCCTTTCTCCAATTCTGGAATGCTGTCTGCATGTCTTTGAGTTGACATCAAACTATCGTGACCTAGTTCATACTGTTTCCCATCCCTATCCTCTCTTTATTGTCTTTCTTCCTGGTCATCTGAATTCATTGCAAGGCAATGGTGACCAAGCCTAATAGAGTTTACCCACTTTGAAGGTGCCCCTGGACAGTGTCAGAATTAAAGATAAACACAACTTTCACATCATTACTGCCTTGGTGGTATCCACAATCATTGGATCGGTGATGACTGATTTAGACAATGTGTGGATTGAAGACTCTCATAATGTGGGCAGATGGTTGGAATACAGAATATGATTTGATGAGGGTTTCAGATGGATCTCATGTTCAGACTGAGATCAGCAGAGATGCAACTTTTTCTGAACTTCCTTCCTTCCTTCCTTCCTTCCTTCCTTCCTTCCTTCCTTCCTTCCTTCCTTCCTTCCTTCCTTCCTTCCTTCCTTCCTTCGCTTTGCGAGAGCTGGTGTGTTTTTTGAAAGCATAGAGAATGGCTGATTTCAAAAGATGTTGATTATCATATCCGATTTGATTTGCATATCTGCAAAGAACAGTGTACCTGCTGAACGTCTGGTTCGTGCAACTGTTAAGCCCACCGGACCCCTATAGTGAAAGCAAAAAGTGGCAACCGAATTATATGGTGTAACGTTAAAGGGACAAGAAGCTGATAAGTGGTCTTTGGCTGGTCGAGGGAGAAGAGCGTTTTCTGTTGGCTTTAAGAGCAGGCTATCTGAGGAAATCGGGTGCCATTTTCTTCTTTCTATCAATTATTGCCAAATAATTTGCTCTGCCAAATCTTGTCCCCAAACAAAAGCCCCCGCCTTCCAGCTGTTGCCGAGGGAAGCCGAGTTTGCAAGCCCCCGGCGCCTTCCTATCTCTCGCTCCTTCCTCCCTCCCTCCCCGAACTGCATGGGAGCAAATCGCCGCCGAGAGGAAACCAGGCCCGCCCTCTTGGCCGCGCTCAGGCGGTAATAGTGGTAGCGGCGGCGTTAGCAGCGGCGGCAGTTGTAGTTGAACCGCCGACCCATCCCGACTTTGCGGGGACTTGCTCGGCGCAGAAGCCGATTCTCGCGGCGATGCGGTTCGCCCTGATGCTGCGGGGCGGCGGAGGTCCCCCCCCCGGCTGCTTCCTCTGAGGCGGTTCGAGAGAAAGGGGACCGGCGGCGGCGGCGGGCGCGAGGGAGAGTCCCGCCAGCCATGCTGCAGCGTCGGGGGGACCTGGGGGGCTACCCACCAGCCGTAGCAGACCCGGTGCTGCTGAACGCGAAGCCCAAGCTCTACTATGCGGTGAGCGCTCTCTCCTTCCTAAAGAGTAAGGCGCCGCGAGGCGCCAAAGTAATGGGAGTGGGTGGGCTGCTATGGCTTGCCGAAAGGGTGGGGAGGGGAAATAAATGCTCCTGTGTAGCTCCTTATGCAGCTCGTACCGGCTGTCGCATCGCTTGCGGGTATTCCGGGTTGCTTTGGTGGAGGGGTCGGATGGGGGGGGGCGCGGTTCGCCTGCCTGCCTGGCTGCAGAATTCCGGAGTGTGAATATGCCAAGCTTTTATCTCGGTCCCGACCGCCTTTCCTCTCTTAGAGCTCTTGTAGGAGACCGCTACTTGGAGTAGCGTCGGTTGGGACTCTGCATGCGCACACCTGCAGGGTGGCTGCCCTGGACGTGACGCTTAAGCCTGCGCCCCTCTCCTCGGTGCGCCGGAGTCGGTTTCAGGGAGGTGGGAAGAGCGGCTTTCATTTTTCGACACAAGACCACGGGGAGGACAAAGTGCTTCGGAGACAGAGTAAAAACAAACATTTCCCCTTTGTGAGGGGGCTCAGTCTGGGTTGGGTTTTTTGTTTGTTCTCAGTTCGCCTGTCACGTCTCTTCTTCCCCCTCCCAAGCCTGTGTGCTTCTTGAGGGTCAGTTTCACAAGACTGGTCTGTGACGAGCTGGGTGGGTTATTTATGCAACATGATTGTCTAATGCTTATAGGAAAGGGCTTTGAGTAATACTTCACGGGCATAAATCATTTGGGATGCCCCATCAAAAGCAGTCCTAATACAAATTTAGTAAAAATCCAGTCATACACAAAACGTTTTCTGTACGCAATTTTTTTTTTTTTTTTTTGCTCCACAATTAGGAATAGTAGTAGTTTCTGTGACTGGAATTATAATACAGTAGTGACAGCTACAGATCCTGCAAGCTGCTGCAGAGATGTGCAGCAACAATTCTTGGAAGATCGGAGCCTTCACAGCAATCAAAACACCTTTTTCTCCCACTGGGCAAGGGCCAGTCACACACACACACATGCACACTGTTGCTTTGTGACTCAAAGCGGAAAATGATGAGCAGCTCAGATAAATAACTGCTGCTCTTCCAGTCACTCCTCTATTGTCTCGCTTTGATCAGATCCTTTTGTATTGCCTTTGCTTGGAGCAGAAGGCAAGTAAGCAAGAAAAGACAGTAGCCACTTCACCATTTAGTATCGTACATTTGGAATGAATGGAGTGACTTAGAGAAGCATGCGAACTCAGAAACAACAGTTGGCTTTTGCAAAGCAATTCCTGGTGATTCATCCTATGTATATCTTCTCTTGGTAGGGTTTAATAAAGATTGGTAACTGCCTAGGGAACAAGCTCTCCCCTTGCTTGCTTGCTCCTTTTTGAAGGATGTTTAATGAAGAGAGCTGGGCTAGTTGACCAAGCTCCAAGCCGTTTTTTTCTGCCCAAGAAAAACCACAAAACCACTGCTCTTCCATTCTGTGGACAGAATGTGAACAATATGTCAATACTGTTGATAGAGTGCAGGTGTGCAAACTAGTATCTTCCAGATGTTTTGGACCAACTCCCATCATTCGGGACCAGCATGCCAGAGTCAAGGGATTATATAAATTGTAATCTAAAGCATTTACATTTCACTGGTTGTTTATTTCTATGGTGGAATCTTCCACTGTACCTGCCGTAGCACTGTCCTCCAGTAGTTACCATCTAAGTAAACTACCTCAACTGGTTCAATGTTCTCCTGAAAGGGAGATTACAGATGAATTATAAACCCAAAAGGTTACGCAGAGGAGCTATGTCTTCTTTATTTCATGCAGAATTGGTAAACAAACAAAAGCAAAACTTTTCATCTCTGTTGTCCAACAGGAGAAAGACAGAGAACACTCTTGGTAATCCAGTTAGGTTCATATCCCCTCCTGCCTGTGTGTCCCCAGACAATATGTATGATAAGCAGCTCTTGACAGTCTTACAGCTAGGATTAAGAAGAATGCTAGCATCCAAAACATACCTGTTGAGTTTCCCTATCATCTAGTACGGCTTTTTAGTGTTGTTATCCTACTTTGGCTTTAACTGAAATAGAAGTGTAACTTGGACTTAAGGTGAGAAGTTTTTCTTAAAAGTGTGAAGTATTAAAAACTTATGGGAGTAATGCTCACTGGTAAGAATTCAGGTTTTTTTTTTTTATTTATAAAACTAATGTTTTTAGTACCACACTCATATATATATTAAGACCTAATGTTTGTTGTCTTGAATAACCTGAATAGATCTTGTGTTTGAAGTTTATCCATCAATAATTAAAATGAAATGAACGTTCTAAAATCCAAAGCATTATCCCAAGGAAGGCAAGGCAGGCTTCCTTTTGTATATTGTGCTTAGGTATAGTTCACTAGGGAAAGCACTTAGGAAGCCTGGAATCGTATTTCTTCAGTTTTCTTATGCTGAAAGTAAATCATAGCCTGTTTCACAAAATATACTTTATAAAGCACCAAGAACATTGAAAATACTTAAACCAGGCATTCAAATAAAAATGTATCCTAAAAAGTAATAGCATGCCTCAGGGTAAGAACATCAGTGAAAAAGTCAATTTTAGGTGATTTTGTCTGTCAGGGAAGGACAACAAAAGTGAAGTCAGTTTAGCTTTCCTTGGATAGAGTATTTGGCAGCTTGGGTGCAGACACCAAGAACCCTGCTCCATCTTCCTCTCAAGTATGTTCTTACTAATAGCACAATGTGGGGTGCTGGTTAAGAGAGATTAAGGTCAGGCTCAACATAGCATATGTTTTTTTAAAAGATCTAGAAATTCTTGTGATTGATATAATACCTTGATTCTTAGTGAATTTTTAAAATATTTGACCTTTCACTGTTCCAAATGTAGCACCGCAACTTTAATTTCTAGTGTTTTAAAGCTTTACTAGTGTATTTTCAAGTTTTAAGGAAACAAATCAGTTGCATTGAGGCTTTATGCACGTCTCACCTCCTTGAACTAAAAGGTGACTCATTGGTACTTTAAAGTATTGTTAATAAGCTGCTTGTTATTGTTAAGCTTTTAGAATTATTAGATTGCATTATACGTAGGTCTTAGGAAGTTGGGCAGTTGAGAAACCACTTCCTTCATACCATTTATACTTGAGGTTTTTTTTTTTTTTTTTAAACAACTGCTTATCTCTGTGTAGTTTGCTCCTTGTAGCTGTATGTAAATATTAAAACTAGCTTAAGCACATGTAAGACTTGTTGCTGTTATCTCTTCTGGTTTAATTATGCAAAACATCACTTGACGAAGAACATGACTAGTCCTGGTTTTTTAATAGTATCGGGATTCATTTATTTGGTTTGATAGTCAAACAATGTTTGCTTTTTCCACAGAATATTGTTAGAAGAGTGGTCATAATAAATTGCACTCAGTGCAAAATCATGTGTTTAATTCCAGCAGAATACATATACAAATACATAACACATCTTTCTTTGTATGGAAGAGTGTGTGTAGAGTTGATATTAATCTCTTAATTGGTTTAAAGTTGAATAATGTTGAATAATGGAATCTAGCAGTACAATTTTAGTGATGGCAGGGGAATAATAATTTTTTTTTAAAAAAAGTTTGCTTTTTGTAGTTCATTTTATTGTACGCCACCCAGAGTCACATTTGTGAGATGGGCGTCTATATAAATGTGAGGAATAAATAAATACTCAAATATTCAATGTAGGAAAACATTTTAGTACTCATTTACTCTTAGGTTACTATGTTAGGATAGCCGTTACAAACTGTTTATGCTGACCCAAATGTTTAATAATTGGTCAGAGTTAAGTACTTTTAAGTGGAAAAGGCACTAATAAAAAAAAAACCTCATACATTTTAATTTTAATGTTTTTCTCAGGTATGATTAAGCTATAATAAAATAGCTAAGAGTGTAAGGTATTTTTCAGATACCTTGTATGAGAGGATGACAAGTTCAGATTTTCTTGTCCTCTGCCTAAAGTAAATAAGTTATTCTTCTTGTTGTTATCTGCTGGTGATGAAAAGTAATGAACAGTTCATTACCTCAGCTTTGTATTTTGGACTTCCATGGAAATAATGCCTCAGAGTCAGCAAGCATCCCCTCACCAAATATTTGAAGAACATGAGTAGAAGCTTGCTATTATATTAATGTTCTCCTCTAGCAGAAATAGGCAGTCTGTTGGTGACCAACATCCACACTTAATATTTGAAGGTTGCTGAAGACTCCAAAGAGGATAGGACCACAACTTCCATGTGGACAGGGCTAGGATTTTTTAGGAGTGGTCTGTTTTTAAACTCTGGTGTATATATTTAAATTATTTTCATGCACTAATATTTCCAGGGGCCGGGTTGGGTGGGGTAGGGATAAATTAAATGGAAAAACTTTCAAATCAAGTTCTGTGCATGCAAAGGTCAGGACTAAGATGATAAAAACTATATATATTAAATGCTGCAATATATCTTGTTGGGACTGAAGATTTTCTTACATATTCTGAGACCTGTTTACCTTCAAAGAAGTCTAAGCCATTTAAAAATTATGGAAAGTGAACTCCACATCTGGAGAAGAGCACTAGTTGGTGAAAGCTGCCCAGATGCATTTCAACAATGTTCTTCTGATTCAGTACCATATTGTTAACTTGTATAGATGGGAGGCAAAGATTGTTGTATAGGATAGACCAGTTTGAAATCGTATTCAAACTGTTAGATTAAGATGCTATTATGGTAATCAATAAGCATAATTGTAATGTAGTTTTTTTAAAAGGATATGATTTTCATAAGTTAACACATTTATCTTAAAACTGTTTTTATTCCCTGAGTCAGAGCTATACCAGTTAAAAAAGAATTATACTTATATCACAAGAAAGAGTAACCAGTTACCATTTGTTAAATGTCTGTCTTGAGATGACATAAACAATGAGAAGTTAGTTTAATAATCACATAATCCTACATTTAAATTGTCACTTTATTTTAATTAAATCTTGAAATTATGTGGAATGTAATCGAATGTACATAAATGTTTTAAATAATTGAAATATCAGTGTCAACTTTGTTTACACACAGTTATATTGGTTACAAGATTGGGCTGCAAAAAATCCAGACAATCATTAGATGAAGCAAAGAAATACTAAAACTCTAACTCTGCTGATTTTCACATTCCAAATCTAATAGCCTTTTATTTACTTATTTGTTAGATTTATATCTGCATTAATTTGTGACGTTTATTTTATTGAATTGGAGTACTTTATACTTTGATTGCCTTCAGAGTGAAACAAATATTTGTTTAAAAAATTATCTTATCCTTGATATAGTGCATAAAGTAAATGTTTATATTTGTCCAGATGCTTCTATTTTGTAATTAATAAATTAAAAATCAATTGATCTAGTTAAATCTGTGTATATTGAAATGGTGTCAAATACATGGAAACCTTTTTTATAACTAAACTCAGGGAATTACTGTGTAATACTATGTTGTGCAGTATAATTATATTTATTTCCATAGGTTATTGCTTAAGAAAGTTCAGGGTTTATCAGTTAACCCTGAAGTTCTTTTATATATGGGTATGCTACCAAAAATGTACTTTTCTTTGTGAGCTTGTCTAAGATCACTTGATAAAACTGCTGTAGGCCAGATCTAAACCCTGAAGGATGTAATCTTCATTACCAGGAAATAGCAGAGTGGTGAAACTAAAATATCAAACTATTAAGCTGTGACAGAAGGACGTGCCAGCTAAATCACTTTGCAAGTGGGTTTGGCCTGTTTTTCCATTTTAAATACTTTTTGACAAAACTAGTTACTGATTAAATTGTATATCATTTCTCCACAGTGAATCTCAGATGTTAATGATAATAACTCCTGTGTTTGATTTTTTAAAGGTTTAGTCCTCAGAGAGTCTTAAATTTCATGAGTTCATTCAGGAATCCAGTTGTAATCAATTAATGGCCTAATGGTTAAGATCAAGATAGGGAAATAAAAAGTTGAAAGTGGTATGTAACCCCTGATTTTTTTTTTTTTATTGTGGCTTTCAGAACTACCTCTGATCACTGTTACTGAAAATTGATGGCACAATGAAGTTAAAGTATAATATTGGTATCTATTTTGTTAATGTATTTTCCACCTTAAATTAAACAAAAAGAGCACTAAATAGAATTAAATTACATCAAAGAATTGTGACATTGGGTATCTTATCTGGCTTAAGCCTTAAAATGTACTGAATGGTTTTAACCTGAACAGATATGCATTTTCCTCAAAGAAACCATTTTTGTAGCAGTAGAGGTGTTCTGAAGTCTGCTGGAAGAAAAAAACAATGAAAAGGGTTTAAATAGGGACCATACCTTCCCTCTGTTAATGGTTGAAATTCTCATAACAAATACTAATGCCCAACTTAGTTATTATTAGTCAGTAGAGACAGATAGTCCTCACTTAATGACTGCCCTGTTTAGCGACCGTTCACAGTTACAATGGTAGTGAAAAAGTAACCTTCCAGAGTCAGCCTCTGGGGAATATGGGTGGCATATAAATTTCATAAATAAAGAAATAATTTTGCAGCTGGACTGCACACTTATGACCGCTGCAGCATCCCACGGTCACGTGATCGCCATTTGCGCGTTTCACAGCTGGCTTCTGACAAGTAAAGTCAATGGAGAAGCGGCAGTAAAATAGCATGTTGCGGTCACATGATGTCTCGCTTAACAACCACAGTGGAACTGACGTAAGTTTGGCGTGGTCATGTGATATTTCACTTAACTGTGTTGCTTAGCGGCAGAGTTGCCAGTCCATTTGTGGTTCTTAAGTGAGGACTACCTGTATAATGTTACTTTAATGTGAGAAGAGAAAAAATGGGATACTATTTTCATAGTATTAATTTGAATACAGTGAATTCTTGGAAAATAATTGTGCCAGTCTTAAGTTTTTATTGTGAATAAGTAGTATGCTAAATAGAGCTGGAACAGTATATGGAATTATTTATTTATTGCCAAACAGTGTTCTTATTTCCTAATGCAGACACTGAAAAATCAGTATTCCGTGCATGTCGTGAGAAATTATAAAACAAAATCTGTGTCTTTATGCAGATACGTATTGCCAAATTCTATTTCTGTTTGGTGTTTTAGATGGCTGCAGTGAGTAAGATCTCAAAATTGTTCTTAAGCTAATGATACTGTGAAATACTTAAATGCCATTATGGCTTGAGTGTTCTTTCGGTTTCCATCATTATTTGAGCTCAATTTACTTTAAGATAATCTTGGTGTAAGCCATATTCACAGGAAAAGTAGTATGACTAATCTCTTCCATGTATTCAATTCCAGTTTTCTCATAGATACGGCCTCTTAGTATGCTGTGCCTGTGAATCAAAAAGCTCAATCTAAGATAAATAAGTAGACTAAATGCAGCTAGCATTTAGGAATAATACAGTGAACAAGACAGTCACAATTGTTCTCTGTATTTGTATGCCTTTATGATCATGAGAGATATCAACCTATTGTCCATGATTATCTGCAGTTTCATGGAATTTGTTGAATACAGATTTTGTGTCTGAGATTAAAAACAAAGCTTCATATAACGGCATAGAAATTCGTGGAATTCAGCTGCACAGTGTATTGAAATATATTTGTACTTGTCTCCACAAAAGGATGGGATCAGTCACCATTACAAGCAAATGAATTTGTATGTATAAAACAGGTGTTTAACTTGATGGTAGATATATTATTAATTAAAAGATTGAATATTTATGATACACATCTATAATTTAAGAAACAGATACTCTTTTAAACGTCATAAACTTATATTTCTACATTTCTATAACCCATAATCATTTATAGCAGATTTAGTTCATAACTTCATCTCATCTTTAGTAATGTGCTTTATTGACAGTCTCTTTTCCTGTATTTTACTTCATTTATGTTTGCTTTTTCTTACTTTACTTTAATTTTGTTTTAATCTATTCTCATTTCTCCTTTTTAGTAATAATTTCTCCTCTGTATATGTGTTTCAGTCAGTATTTTATATGCAGCCTTTGCTGATTTTTGTGATAGAATCTCATTTGTTCATCCTATTTTCTGAAATTCAGATCCACAAAACAGTACACTGAGCCACGCTGTAGTAAAAGGAAAAAGAAAACAAAGATAACCAGGCATAGGTATGAACCAAGATTCAAGCCTGTATTGTTGCAGTATGGATGGCAAAGTATAGTTATTTATCCAGTCTTATTGCATCCACAGAACATTGTGGCCTTTTAGCCAGGCATTTTGTGGATAAAATTGTTCATATTTACCCCTAACAGGAAACTAAATTATCAGAACCCAGTAAGTTGATGGAATTGTTTTTCTGAGATGTTACCTTGGACCCTTTTTTAGACTCTGGATTTTGAGGAAATGGATAAGCTTTTGTGATGCCAGTTCTACCACTTGTTGGCTTGGGTTATCAAGGCTACCAAGAGAAGATGAGGAGAAGGGGTCTGGCAGTGATCAAGACCTCACTGCGGGGATAGCAGCTGTTTTTGTTTAACCCTTCCTCAGGAGGCCTGCCTTGGACCCACTAATCTTCAGTTGTAGCTGGGATGAAAAAACAGAGATACAGAATTGGGCAACCTGGGAAGATACTTTAGTGTCCTGGTCAGATAGAAAAAGCAGCAAACAAGCATTGTGCTCTCTGCCAGGTTACGTCTTTAAATGGGATGGATGAATGTCATATGAAATTCACTGTAAAGAGAGAAATAGAGGGACATGTGGCTAAGGGACTCCATGGAGCTGCCCCCACATGGACATATGGGCTGCTGTAGAGGATGTTCTTATAAACAGGACTGCAGAGGACAGTGTATCCAACCTGGCCAATTGTGAAATTTCAGAGTTAGGATGGAGGAGAGATAGGATGATGGCACATGCCTGCTTGAAAACAATCCATGTGACTGTAGGGTTGGTTACTAAATTAGACTGATTCGGAAATTAATATACCAGGTGTACTACTTAAGATGACTCTTGGCATTTTCAAACCCTAATGGGCAGAAGATCTCCAAAAAGAGACCTAAAGATTGTATTTTCCTATTGTTAGTCATGTTGATTTACCCCTCTGAAAACCAGTGAGGCCAGGCACACAGGGGGAAAAAAAAATAACCAGAAATAAATGAGAGAGTACCAGGCTCTGGCATCCACAGAAACCAAACCTGTCTCTAAGTGTAAGGCTCTATTCTTGATGCATTTCAGAACTGCAAGGATAGCTTTTCTAAACTTGGACTGGACAGCGTCCAGAGTATTAAGCTTTGTAAAAGTACAAATCTGAACCCCATAAAGAACCTGAGAAATAACCTTAGCAAAAAGGAACTGTGGGAATAAAATATGTTCCCTTTGAATGGAAACATCTCAAGACAGCAGGAGGAGCTATGTTGAGCAATGCTGGCCCAACAGGAGAAATATATGTTCCAGGATGAGGCCTGAAACTGCACCCCAAGATATTTATAAGTATGCACCTGCTCTATTGGGTCCCATTAATTTGCCATTTATACAGCCTATAGTTGTGTCATGCAAAAACAAATAATTTAGTTTTTCGATAATTTATTACAAGTTCTTGTAGGCAAAAACAAAGCCGATAGCCTCAGTGCCCTTCTCATTCACACTTGGGAGACAGACAAAATTACTGTGTTGTCTGTAATATGGCAAAGCTGTAATTGCAGGATCTGCTTGCAGATCTTGTTTATCTGGGCGGGAGATACTATGATCAGCCTGTATGTTAACCTGATGGCATCAACTCTAACAATCCCTGATTTCTACAAACCCAAACTGGCAGGCTACAGGATACGTATCCTTTTGTATGCATGTTACACTGCCATTGTATCCCAAACTCCAGTTGGGCTCAGAGCAATCTATCATTCCTCATAGTGAGCAAAACAGGCTCACATTCAATTATCAAAAATCCAAAATCATGACCTTTGAGAAAATAGTTGAACAGGAAAACCTAGATTATAAAGGAATAAGATTGGGTAGGCTCACACCTTTATATACATTGGACTAGATGCCAAAGAATCATGGAAAATGCACCATGATTTTCCTCCCAGGTGGCATTATGATCTTTTGCCATTAGATGCTACTTCTTCTCCAAGGACAGAGTTAATTCCTGCTGTTCTTAAACTTTTTAAAGCTAAACTTTAGCTCAGATTTTATACAGAGCATAGATATATATGCATGTTTATCATAAAGAATAGCATACACATGGTACAAATGAAATATCAGAGAACTATTCTTGCCTCTCCAAGCTATGTAGGTCATAGCCTGGAGGATGATGATCAGTTAGTTATTGGCTAAAGATCCAGTTCTTCTTACTGGATTATTACTTATTATATATTAGGTGGGTGTGCTCTAATCCCCTCCTTTAAATGCTGCCATCTTATGGGACCTAGGAAGCATGGCTTTTCCATGGAAGTCCTGCCCTATGGAACACCCTTCCCTTGAAGTTCAGTAGACCCCCACCCTTTTAACCTTCCAAAAAGCACTTAAAACTTGGCTTTTCCCCAAGTGCTAGGATAGGGTGATATTTATGAGATGAACATATTGTGGGCTGCATATGAAAGTTTAGCTATGGTGCCAGGTTTTATTTTGGTTTGGTTTTTAATACTTGTGGCTTTAATATTTTTTATTGTATATAGATGTTGTTTTATCTTTTGGTTGTGAGCTGCCCAGAGTTTGGTACAAGATTGGCAGCTACAAAAATGTTTTAAATAATTAAAAATAAATAAATAAACCCTAGTGACAAAGGATTACAGCCCAAGTTGTAGAGGCTATAAAATTGAAGCAAGCATTTTATGGACTGTCAGCCATGTTCCTTTTTATCCTGAGTTACTTAAAGGCCAGGCATGCATTCTCTCAAATGATAGATAATGTGGACTACCAACTGGAGGTAAATAGGATACCATATAACAACACATCCTAGATTATTTAACATCTCTCATCTACCTCAGCTTGATGAAAACTTCTTTCAGACACAGCATAATGTATTACCGTCACTATTCCTATTGAACAGATTCCAAAACCCTCTTTTATGAACAAGTGATTCAGAGGAAGTTCCAATCATTGGTTCCATGTGCTATGCTGCAATTTCTATAGGGACATATGACATTCTCTTATTTCATCTCTTCTGTGACAGTATCCAGGATGAACAAAAATTTATTGCATAAAACGTCTTTCTGATTCTAACCTTAGCATTTCCAGTACTGTGGCTAAATTCTTCATTGCTGTGTGTAAAATGTGCTATCAAATACTGTATCCCTGTTTATCATGTTTTTATATGGTTTTTTTTTAATTTGATAATTGATTATAAATTATGCATGATGCTGTTGACCATGGTACTCTTCTAGGTCATCTGCAAATCAGAGGCATCACCCTGAAGTGTTTCTGATCCATCCTAAGTGTGCAGTTCCAATCAGTTGCAAGAAAAGAAAAGTCAAGCCCCTGGGCTTTCCAGTAGGAGGTGCCTCAGGACTTGGGTTCCTCCCCCTTTTTGTTTAACATTTACATGAAGCCACTCAATGAAATCCTACGTCAGTTTAGTTTAAGGTATCATAAATATCCAGTAATGATATCCAATGCTCTCTTTCTCTTTCTGCACCCTGGGCTCCATAAAAAATGTATGGAAGTCCTGACCTGGTAAAGCTGTGATGAGCTTTCAGGATGAATGTCCGTGGTCTAATTTTATTTTGTTCTCACCTTTCACCAGCAGTTGGGGCTGGCATCTTCAAAGGCAGAGTGAGCTGCTTTATGGTGTATCTCTCTGTAGCTCACAGATAACTGAAATGGGTTGACTGGACTGTTGTATTTGAACCTGGCAAACTGATCTCTGATTGGTTCAAGTCATGGGAGTCCTAGAAAGCTGGTTCCTGGTTGGTTCCTCATCTGATTGGTCTATTTTGAAGGAATTCCAAGAGTACTGGTTTTGGTCTATCTGAGCTAGGCTGCTGATTGGTTTCTTGTGTAGGTGGACTTCTGATTGGTTTATTTTGGAGAATTCCAAGAGAGCTGGTTTCTGATTGGACTGTTTTTAAGTTATGATACTGCTAAGTGTTCTGTCTGGTGAGGCTGCTACAGATTCTTTTTGATTAGATAAGGGCTGTTTAATTTTGGTATGGCATAAAGTTGAGAACCGTGGTTTAATGATTTTCAAACTCTCCTCTTTTCTATTGAAATTGTTGGAAAGTTTATGGATCTTGACAGCCTCTGCCACTACTTGTGTGTCTTCAAATCAGACCTTGTGTCCAATATGAAGCAGAGCATGTTCTGCTACTGCTGATTTTCCAGGTCATCCTAGAAAGCAATGCCTCTTTTGTTCTTTTAACTGAGTATTAATACTGCATTTTGTGGTTCCAGTATACACCTGTCCACAACTGTGGGAGATGTGGTAGACTTCCAATGATGATAGTGGATTTCTGCTTTGGGAGATTGAATGATGTTTTGAATTTTTTGTTGGCTTGTAGATTGTTTTTGGGTTGTGTATTTTTAATATGGTCTGTGACTTTCTCAATATAGGGAAGAAACACCTTTCTTTTTGGAGGTGGTGTGTCGTTGCTGTTAGATTACATTGCCTGCATGATCTCACCAGCAGAGTGCCCTTTACCTTGTAGAGCATTATCAAGATGTCTCAACTCATCTGCTAATCTTTCAGCCTCACAGATGCCTCTGGCATGCTTAGTAAGAGTTTTGATTTGACCTAGTCATTGAAAACTATCATTGTCTGGATGTAGAAAAGCACAGGTTCAGACTCAACCCAAACTGTTGATTCTGAAGCCTTCTAATTCTAGGAGTCTGCTAGCCTTGATTCTCCACAAGATTACTGTCCTGAAAAGAGCAGGCCTGCAATTTGGGGTTCTTCTGGACTTGCAGTTCCTGCCTGGACAGTGGATGGAAGCTCTAGCACAAGAGTCTTTGCCCAGTTCTCGCTTATGTGCCTAAAATATTTATGCTTTAGTTCCATTGTTGCTGTTTCCAGTGAGCAGTCTGGCTTTATTTTCTGTTAGTCTGTAAAATCACTCATTTACAAACTATAATCTAATGCAGTATTTATCAATCTTAGCAACTTTAAGATATGTGGACTTCATATCTTAAAGTTGCTAAGGTTGAGAAACACTGATCTTATGTTTTATATTTTGTGAAAAACTTTGCCCGTGCTTTAGTCATTGTGTAAAGATGCTGCTTACTTCAGCTATTTGGCCAAAGACTGCCTGGTTACTTCTGTCAATCTTTTTTTTTCTCTTAAAAAAAAAAAACTTTTCCACAGCTAGTAACTGTGCCTGTCAGGAATGCACTAACAGTCTTTTTGATCATCTTCCTAATATGCTGTTCACCTCAGTTCAACTGTCTTTGTCAAAAATATTTATACTGCTACAGCTTACCCTATAATTAGTAATGACACAGCTGCCTCAGCAGCAGATAGTAGAATATGTTGGGGCAGTGACAGTGCCCCCAGCCATTTATCCTAAGGCTCCTGGCCATTCTCCTCCATTGTAGGATTGATCTTGCACATGTTATACATGTAAACTAGGTTATAGCTAGCCCATGCTTAGTGACTGTTCGTGGTTACAACAGTGATGAAAAAGTAATTTTATGACCAAACCTCTCATTTATAACCTTCGCAGGTCTGTAAAGCAAAGGAAAGCTGAAGTAAGATCATAAACACTGTTGCATAGCAATTAAAACCAAAATAAATTTAATGCACAAGATCGATGAACAGGATTTTCATCTATCTGTAGATGTCTGAATTATAAAAAGGATTAGGGCCAGATAGTAGTCTAATTGTTTTTGTAGTGCTGTGTTCTGAATCATGATACAGATTTTCTCCACAGAATTGAAGTTTCCCTTTAGAAAAAAAGCTGTAATGTCTGTTTTCTCTCACAGTTGAAATACCTTTAGTGGTATAATTTAAATAAAACTATATGGGGAAAAAGGACACACCTTTTCTTGATAACCCTAACTATAGCTTTGTAGCCAAGATATATCTTTCCAGCAAGTGATTTTTTAAAAATTTAACACACTTTATGGCTTTTGGTCATAATAAAGTATATGTATGTATGTAATATATTAAAGTAGAACATCCTGTTCGTGACTGTTCCATGCTGCATTGACATTTTATCATGCACACATGCTTATAATATGAGTAAAGCAGATTTAGAAAGATACGGAGTATTTTTAGTAAGAAAACCACAGATCTTTATTAATTTTATGACTGGTCTATTTTTCTCACAGGTACATCAACTAATCTAGCATTGTATCACACTAATTTTTCTTGATGTGAAGCATGTGAAACATAATAGTATAAGCAAAAAGTGTGATTTTCAGTGTGTTAGCTTTCTCTGTCTGCAGTAAGAGTGTATAGTTCCAGGTGGCAATTCAAGTTGGGACATATACAATAAGGTGCATTAGAAATCAGAGAAATAGTCTGTATATCTGAACTCATTCAAGATTAACATGATATACTTGATTTCTGTATATGATAACTGATACTAAGTCTTGTTCTTTTGACAGATAAGTATTACCTTAGTTTTCATTCAATTGCGTGAATTTCACTATTTTAATTACATTTTAGCCTTTTTCTGTATTTCTCTTACAACTAAAAAACATGTAACTCATCTTTTATTTTGGAGTAATATATGAAATATGACTATGTATACACTTTAAGCACAGCTGGACTCTTTAAGGTGACAGATAAGTGCTGCAGAATCTAGCATCACAGTTCAGGCACTTGAGGGAATTTTTTTTTAGACAGAAGCTATGCAACCTTAAAAGGACTTGTTTAAATTTTTATGGTGTCTATGTGTGTGCAGGATATGTGAAGACTGTAAAAAGCCAGCAAACTCTACTGCTCTTAAAGTTAAGAAATCATTCTTGTGTTGCATGTTAATAAATATGAACCCTATATCTTATTACATCTGAATTTTGTATTGAAAATGCTGTAGTTTTGTTTAATGTTCTTGTTATTTAAAAAGGCAGGCATGTGAGAAGAAAAAAGAATCCCTACAACCTTGACATTGCCATCACAGAAACCCAGATGTAAACAATACCTTTTAAGGTAATATCAGGAGTACAAATAGTTGTTGAGGCTATATGTGCTCCGTAAATCATCAAATGAAATAATGTATGAAAGACTGAAAAGAACTAAAAATTGGAACGTAATACACAGCACTGTTAAAGTGTACCAGAAGTAGTCAAGTATCTTTTAACTCTTCTCCAAAAATAGTTACCTGTGATTATGTTCTTAAGAATTGGTGCAAAGAAGGCGGCAGCCAGTTAAAAGGAATCAATTTAAAATATTAAACTTCAATGTTGTAGCTGATTTTTATTAAATATAGTATGTAGGAGAACATGGGACATGGAATGCATGGTTACTCAATGTAAGACCAATTTAGTCAAATCTGGGTTACCTTCGAATAAGTTAAGCAATGTCTGTCAAATTGGCTAGCTGTTTGAGAAAAGAGAGACTGCAATTTTCTCTATTAAATTCCCCATGTTTACCCCTGAAAGATTATGCCTCTCTATATTCTTTTTTTTAGCTTGAATGTGTGGATGGAGAATACCTTGAAAAATGACAAGGCCAGGATCAAGCCTATGGCATCCATGTTTGTGGAAACCATTAATGGCAGTGGCTTTCAAGCCAGTTGTGGATCCACTTAATAAATCCAGCCTATACTTAACTGCCTTGCTAATAGGATGCTAATGTCAAATTTTTGCTAAAGTAAAGAAATATGTCTACAACATAAAACATCTAAGGAAGTTGCCAATTGGAAAATGAGGATAGGTTACTCTGGCAAAATTGACTTTAATTACTGGCATTTTCAAGATCCTTAAAATTCTATCAATTTCTGATCGGGTTTGGAATCTTCCTTTATACAGTTTCAGACTGCTTAGTCTATAGTTCCTGGATCACCCTTTTTCTTTTGGCAAAAAATATACATTTTTCCCCGGTCTTCTGGTGCTTCCCTATTAGCCAAGATTTTGCAAAGATAATGGATATAGTTGGCTGATGTGGGTCTTCCGAGCTGTGTGGCCGTGTTCTGGAAGTTTTGTTTCCTAACGTTTCGCCAGCATCTGTGACCGGCATCTTCAGAGTGCAGGAGCACAGACAACACCAACAGCCACTATACCAGGCTATACTGGGAAGCCATTGAGATTCACAAACACCAGCACAGTTTCAATAAAAAGGAGGAGAGTCTAAAAATCAACAAAACCTGGCTACCAATCCTGAAAAATACAGCCTGCAGAAGGTCAACAAACTCAGCTCAACCACCAGGATGTGTGCAGTTCACACAATGAACGTGCTAATCACCCTCAGCAGCCACTCGTTAACAACTCAATAAAAGAAGAAACCCTGCCTAACCCCCAGGAAGATACACACATATTCTGACACCAAAACAAGCAGCCACTCATTAACCCAACCACCCCCCAACCCCATTCCCCCTTCAGATCTCTATAAATACCCACAAAAAGGGTCACATCATCCTGGGCACAGAGAGAACTGCTCGTGTCTGTGCTCCTGCAAGACCCACACCAGCCATCGTATGCCGGCCGTGAAAGCCTTCGACAATACGTAATGGATATAGGTTCAGTAAAAACAACATCAAACTCCTTGAATACTGTATTAAGCATACATGCAAGTTCAGCTGGTCTTGGAATTTGAATTTGTTCAAGGTCAGCACTCTTTATGTTTCTGTCAAGTCATGTTGCAAATCTGGTCCTTCAGCTTATTACAATTGTCTTGTGGAATGTGTATTTTCTACTCAAAGAACCAAATTAATAGTTAATTCTTAACTTTGACAGCTATTTTGCCTGTATACACAAAAGCTCTCTCACTCTCTCTCCCAAGAAGTATACTACAGACCAGAACACTTCTACCTCTGAAGATGCCAGCCACAGTTGCTGGCAAAATGTCAGGGTACCAGATAATTAGGCCATGGCTTATTAGCCCAGAAGCTTATCACCAGTAATTTGTCTACATATTTTTATTATTTTGAAATTATGAAAAATTAAAGTCTGTCTGAACTATTTAAAAATTAAACTTTTGATACTGAACTATCCATTCTTGAAGGCAGTTAACTCTTTTTTAATGGAGCCATTACAGATGGTATGTCCATAATATGAACATTAATTATAATATTGCTTATTCCTTAAGTATATTTAAGAGGTCTTACAATGTTTATGTTGTAAAATTAATTTTATTCCTTTATGAAATGCAGTGTAACATTTGAATTTGGCTTATTTTAGGCAAATGTTATCTTTTTTTATTTTGTTGAATTTTTGTTCACTTTGAAGTCTTAAGAAATACAGGTAGTCCTTGATTTATGACCATTCATTCAGTAGCTGAAGTTACAATGGTGATGAATGAAGGGGCTACTACTGGCATCCAAAGTTATGACCATTGCAGTGCCCTTGTGGTCATGTGATCAAAATTTGGGTGTTTGATAGCCTGCCCATACTTACAACTGCAAGGGTGCTTCAGCTTGTCCCACCCACCTATCTTCCCCCCATCTCTGCCCTTTTGGGTGCCCTACACAGTGGCATTTCTTGGCAGCCGCAGTACAGGGCTGAATTAGAGACCTGGAGCCTTCAGGCTTAGTCCACCATCACTGCCCCCAGGCAGGTAGGGGGAGTTGAAGCACGGCAGGGCAGGAGAAACATGAAATACTCGCCTAATGACGGCACTGTCCTGGCCTAATGACTGCAACTGGGACTACTGGAACTGCCATTGCTAAGCAGTGCAGTCACTTATGTTTTGCTTAATGGCCGCATCACTTAACAGAAGTTCTGATCCCAATTGTGGTTGTAAGTCAAGGACTGCCTGTATTAGAATTTTATTGGACTGTGCTGAAACTGGTATAAGTATGTTAAATGATCAGCACGCTTCCCTTGTGAAGCAGTAGATTTTAATGAAAAAAACATGCTGTTTTGAATGAACAATAAAGTTGTTTTCTTTAAAAGTTCCCAGTAGTGAGGTCATCAGGCATTTATTACAATAGAGCTATGGCTTTTTAAGTATGCTCTTAAAAGTAGCTTAAAGCTTTAATATCAAAAATACATCTAAAAGACAGTACTAAAAACAAAGTAAATTATTAAATTTAATTAAATTTTTAAATTATTAAATTTAAATTATTAAATTAATATTAAATTAATTTAATTAATAATTTAATTTAGTTTAATTTATTTAATTATTTATTATATAAATAATTAAATAATTAAATAAATAATTAAATTTAATTAATTAAATTAATATTAAATTAAATTATTAAATAATTTCCAGACTTGCACTTTCAAATTCTTGGTTTGATTTTTGAAAATTATTTGAGCAATAAACACAATCAGAAGCATAGTATAATATGCACAAATGAAGTAATTTTATCTGAAGTGTAATACTCTGGTCCAGTTTGACTAAGAAGTAAAAAAATCCAATTTTTCAAATTGTTTCAGGATAAGGAAGCCTTAAGTTACTTATATAAGCAATGCTGATAAATTAGCATGGTGTGTTAACTAGATGTGTTCTAAGATATATGGACATATAGAGCTGTTTCAGATTTAGTCAAACCATTGATCGATATAGTCCAGCAATTTTCCAGGGATTCAACCAACATTCCTGTTACATGTTACTGGAGTTTCAAAACACATAGGAATAGATTTGAATGATTCTGAATATAAGCAGCTATTTTCACTACTGAAGTGGTTCTCCACTCTCAAAAGCAATATGCAACTGACTATGTTAATACAAACCTTTAGGGACTCTGGTGTGCTAATGAGAAAGACCTGTGGAATTTGGATAGATAATATACTTTTGCTTATATTAGCTGAGTGTTAATTATGATAAATGCAAACTGTTTATATTTAACATTATTAATGGATAACAGTTATTTTCAGTTTAAAATAACCTTGTTTGTACTCCTTCTTAGAAATAATTACAGTGAATTGTACAAATTGGAAGGAAGTACCTTGAAGCTTTTTCAGATATCAGATACATTTTATTGCCACATGCGAGCTGTATGCAGAAATGTTTTTTCAGGTACTGTTAAGATAACTCATGGTATCCCACAGATTTTAGCAACAGCATTGCACATGGAAAATAAAATCACGGGCCTGAATAAATTCCTAAATTTATTTTCAGACAGTATATTAATTCAAATGTAGTACATTAATCTCTTCATATTAAAAAGGAGTTGTAAGATTTTGCAACAGTATCAGGTTAAATGGTTAATTTTTAAAAAAATCTCAATTGCTGTACATTCATACTCTTCTAAAAATACAACCACCCGTATTTATTATTTTAGGAATACCATTGACATTTACATCTTTCTTTGAAGGTATAAATGTAACAAAGCATCCTAAAAATATTTAATAATAATTATAGAATTATAGAAAAATAAAAATATGAAATGCTGGAACAAAAGCTGTTTTAACATCCTGGGTCAGACTGCTATAACTAAAGCAATGGTCCTTTCTAAATGTATTTTATTTACTAAATTTTGATGCCACCCAACTTCAACGGCTCTGGGCAGCTTGCAACAATAAGAGTAACTTAAAAACAATAAAAATAACTGTAATTGTAATTATTTTGTAGTTATTTTTGTACTTCTGGTTAATAGAACATAACAAAATGCAGAGTCCCATCCATCCTACCCCAGGGCTTGGTTTTCAAGGCCTTCCAGAACATCATCAGCTGTACAGATCTCAGGAGGAACTTCATTACAGAGGTCAGGCTGGTCAACTTACAACATTTCTTATTCCAGACATTCCTGGTAGAGAGCTTAGAAAAAGTATTCACAGAATGGTAAAAGAAAATTGAAATTTTTGTTTTAATTAAAACAAAAACAAGGAGCAATAGAACAATTCTCTATGCATCCTAGAAAAAGGAAGATGGGGATATATTAACATGATACACAGCTAAAATATACCATTTCATTCATTTTGGAAACTAGTCCAAACACGGAATACACATTGAAATTATACAAGAAAAAATAATTAAGCCTATGATATGGATGAAGAGGTATGCAGTATTTACACAGAATATATTCCTGTTGAGGTCCCTGATGACAAATCTGGGCTTTTACAATCAATACAGAATTGGCCAAATGGAAATATGGAAAGATAAGGGATTATAAAGAATAAGAGATTTTCTTTTAAAAAAAAATACTATTAGTTTTTATAGATATTTGCTATCAATAATTCAATTTGATATGCAGATGCTAAGGAATGAGTGGAATAAAGAATTAGAGGTTCCCATATTGCCTAGACAATGGGAGAGTGTCTTAACTTTATAGCAAGAGTGTCAGTGACCTTACATTATGACTTATGCAGCAAAGAATAATTTTGAGAATTTATCGGACTCCACTACGTTTGTGTAGAAAAGGACTCTCTAAGACAGCATTTTGTTGGAGATGTAATAAGGATAATGCTTCTTTAAAACAGATGTTTTTACGATGTCCTATACTTACTAAGTTTTGGAAGAAAGTAGTAGACTATATAAATGTGACTGTGCAACAAAATTCTCTCGAACTACATACCTAGTACATGGGATTTGACAACTGGACAACATAAATGGATTTTCCGTCTCCTTACTATGGCTAACAGACTGTTATTGCAGCATTGGAAAGATAAATGTATGGCCCCATTCACTCAATGGATTGAAGACCTGATTGCACTTGACGCTTATGGGCAGATTGCCTATAGACGTAGACTTTGTATGGGCAAGTATAATGAAATATGGGACTCATTTATACAAAATACAGTAGGTTAAAAAAAGCATGATAGGTATATAAATGTATTAGAAATATATATTTCCATAACATTTGTATTAGATAAGCATATATGGAATTGAAATTGTTTACTATTGTAACGATATATTTTGTTTCTTTGTTTTGTTTTTTCACTTTTTTAAAAAAGCACTTATGTTTTTTTCCTTCCTTGACAATGTATTTTTATCATGATTATATTTGTGTTTTGCTCTTTTCTTTTTTTCTGTTATTATTTTAAAAACATTTTTTTAAAAAATGAGATCTTTATTAAAAAATACTCATTCCTTATAATAAAGAAGAGATGGAACAGCAGTTATGACAGAGAATACCAGATTCAAACAAACTGATTCTTATGTATTAAGATAGTAATAGAATTTAAAAATTCTTCCCTTGGTTTGAAAGAAACTGGGAGGTTAATCTGGGGAAAACTTCTAGCTCAGTGTTTCTTCAGGTGTGGTCTTGAAAAATCCCATCAAACAATTGTGAGAAGTAGCAGCAGCGAATATGCCAATTTTAATTTTTATTCTGGTAAATATTGATAAGTATAAACTGTACAAACAAAAGCTCTTTTGGGGTCCTCCATGATTTTTAAGTGGGAAAGGGTCCTGAGAGAAGAAAGCTTAAGAAACATTGATCTAGATGATTTGGAGGATTTCTGTCAGCATCTATGCAGGAATTGTATTGAAGATTATGCATCAAATTTCTCATAATTATTGAACAAAATGTTTGTTTATTTTGATTTATATGGCTGCTCCTGATTGACTCTGGGTGGCGAACAAAGTTCATATGAAAACCACAATATAAAGCCTTAAAACTTACAATGCTAATGTATAATTCAAAATAAAAATAGTAGCCAAGAGTAAAAAGTAATATAATATTAACCCACCTGGGCTTCACTAACTTTATGACTCCCATTCTTGGGCAAATAGCAAGGTTTTTGGTGCTTTTCAGAAGACCAGCAGGGTCGGGGCCAATCTCATCTCAGGGACTGCAACAGAAAAAAGCATGGTTACAAGGTCCTGCAAGATGACATTAATTAATGGGACCGGAAGCTTGCCCCTCATGCTAGATCTAATGAGTGGGCAGAGACCGCTAGAGAGAGACAGTGACTTCACAAGGAAACATTCTTGTACCTTTGATGAAGTTATGAAAAAAATAACGTTTTTGTGGGTTTTTTTTTTTTTTGGACAAATTGAATGTTATAACTAAAATAGCTTTTCAGCAAAATTAGGAATATTGCATGTATTTTATAGAGTGAATATGGTGTTAAACAAGAAACTTGCTACATTTTCAGTGTTGTAAACTAAATTGTTAATTGTTAGGCATTGGAAATATTGGAAAAATTAATCAGTTGAAAATAACAGTAAAATCTGGTCAATAGCTCTACACAAAACAGTATCAGATGAAGTTCAAATGTTGACGAAACCAGGATGATGAACTTATTCTACAGGATATGGAGGGATTATATTTGTTTCATAAATGACAAGTCTTCTGTCAACTCATAGGACATATGTAAATTATAATATGATCTGTTATGACACCACAACATTTTGATGCTAAAATGGTAAAATATTAAAACTTTAATAGAATTATTTTTTTTAGAAAAATCATAAACCATTCCTGTTTTTCTGATCTTAGATGTGTTTTAGAATGCCAGAGTTTAATGATCTCTGCAGAGTAATCTTATAACATTTATGTGATAAAAATATGACTGTAAACTACATTTTTGAATGACCATTTATTACATTAATGCAATCCAAATTCATGCCCAAGTAGTTATTACAAAAGTAAACAATAACATTATTTTCAGTATTCTAATGAAAATATATAGAAAGGTAGTTGGAAAAATTATATACAGTAAAACTTTGCAGAAAAAATGAAATGTTGATGGAATGTGACTTGAAAGAAATAATGTATCTTACTGTTATCTTTTTGAAAATAAATGCAAGGGTCTAATTGTATTATCCGGTTTTCCATAATTAAACTATTGAATACATCCTGTGCACTGAGCCAGAAGTGTTTTAAAATCGTGTCCTTGAATCCAGTGTAAGATGTTATTACTTGGCTTGATATCAACTATTTTTTTTGTTTGTTTTTGTTTTTTTGTTAACAGGATATGGACTTTTGCAATGCATTGGCTCCAGTATAAAATTTCCTAGTTGCTAGATGGGAACGTATTATGCAACTAATCTTTGCTAGTTCAGATTTTATTTAATTTTATTACAGTGTTTCTTTAAGCTATACTGTTGCAATATTTATTGCACATTCTTTGGTTTATAAATGTGTGATATAGGCATGTTTATTCAAAAATGAAGTGACTTTTTTCAGTAATAAGGTCCAAGAAACCAAATATTCAAGGAATAGGTCTCATTGCTTTAAATATTTATTAGAGTGTAGCTAGATATTGTGAATCAATTAAATACTCTGGTATTGTTGATGTATTGGCTTGAAACAAAATAGAAGACTTTTTTTTCCAGGTTGGAACAAGACAGCCCCGCTCAAAATATTCTGTCATAATGATATAAATTGACTATATTCTGTGGGAACAAAACACATTTAAATCAACTCAGGTGTTTTGTTCCAACATCAGAACAAGGTTCTTGGCTTTCCCCCCCCCCCAAACCTTGGAGCACTCAAGTTGGCTTCTTTTGAGGTTCTTTTCTATAACTGAGAGACTCAAAATGCTGCTACTCACAATTGTTAAGTTTTATTTTGATGTCAGGAAAAAAAAGGTGTATTTTTATCCTACTCAGAACAAAATGCTTGGAATATGTGCGGGTTTTTTTCCAACGTGGTACACTTAAAGCAGTCATTTTGAGCTTGAAATATTTTTCATACCACTAGAATCTATTAGGAGCAATGAAGGTATTATCGTGATGAAAATATCCTCAATACCTATATTCTAATGTGGCATAGCATCTTCTCTTCTTATGGGTATTAAGACACATCCCATACAAACATCTCTAAGACTTCTTTCATTCGTGTCGTGTGTGAATTGGCTCACACATAAAAAAAAATAAAAAAAATTTATATAGTACCAGGTGTTGTGTCTGGATTTGTGATTTCTTTTAAAGAAAAATACATTTGTGATTTCTTTTAAAGAAAACTTTGCTTAAATGGCAACCAAATGATGATGTCTTGCAACAAAACAGAGAAATAATAAAATTATAGCGTTGAATGGGGACAGTTTGACTCATTGCAGAAACCCAGTTTAAGGAATCCTCACATAATATTGCTCTATAGCCTCTCTTTCAATATATCCAAAGGAAAGGAAGTTTACCACTTCCCTAAACAATTGATTCCATTGTTGAAATTCCATTGACCCTTAAGAAATTTTCCTTGATGTAATTTATACTATTACTTTCTATTTTACATGATAGTCAACAGTTGTGACCTTTTCTTTATGAGAACCCTTCAGATTATTTTTAAAGGGTTATGTCCTCTCAGTCTTTTCTTCGCCAGACTTAATGAGTATTCATATGGGGCTACCAATAGTGCTTTTATCTGCCTTCCCCTATAGTCAAGGGACTAGAAGGAAATATTGGATCCTGGAAATTGATGTCATCGATAAAGAATTAAACTGATAGACCATGACCTTCACCCATATAAAGGTTTCTAGGGAGGGATGAAATGCACTTCAAAAGAGCTCAGAAAGATGTGTTTGGTAAAAACCACTTTGGGAGGGCTTTAAATAGAAGTGGAAGGAGAAAGTAAATACAGGTCTATAATTGGATAGGAAAGTGCTGTGTTTTAATAACATGGGTACATATAATAAAGGAAAAGTTAGGAGTCAGGTAGGGGTACTGGGAAAGCATGGATTTCACAGTGGCATGCCAGTTTTCAGTTTTGGAATACCAGAACTCAGAGTATGGGAAACAAATAGAATGAAAAGGATTTATGGTTCATCAGCAGAATCTATGTTCTCACTCAGGAATGGATGCAGTATACAGTGGGGCAAAAAAGTATTTAGTCAGCCACCAATTGTGCAAGTTCTCCCACTTAAAAAGATGAGAGAGGCCTGTAATTTTCATCATAGGTATACCTCAACTATGAGAGACAAAATGGGGGGAAAAATCCAGAAAATCACATTGTCTGATTTTTAAAGAATTTATTTGCAAATCATGGTGGAAAATAAGTATTTGGTCACCTACAAAGAAGCAAGATGTCTGGCTCTCACAGACCTGTAACTACTTCTTTAAGAGGCTCCTCTGTCCTCCACTTGTTACCTGTAGTAACGGCACCTGTTTGACCTTGTTATCAGTATAAAAGACCCCTGTCCACAACCTCAAACAGTCACACTCCAAACTCCACTATGGCCAAGACCAAAGAGCTGTTGAAGGACACCAGAAACAAAATTGTAGACCTGCACCAGGCTGGGAAGACTGAATCTGCAATAGGCAAGCAGCTTGGTGTGAAGAAATCAACTGTGGGAGCAATAATTAGAAAATGGAAGACATACAAGACCACTGATAATCTCCCTCGATCTGGGGCTCCACGCAAGATCTCAGCCCATGGGGTCAAAATGATCACAAGAACGGTGAGCAAAAATCCCAGAACCGCACGGGGGGACCTAGTGAATGACCTGCAGAGAGCTGGGACCAAAGTAACAAAGGCTACCATCAGTAACACACTACGCCGCCAGGGACTCAAATCCTGCAGTGCCAGACGTGTCCCCCTGCTTAAGCCAGTACATGTCCGGGCCCATCTGAAGTTTGCTAGAGAGCATTTGGATGATCCAGAAGAGGATTGGGAGAATGTCATATGGTCAGATGAAACCAAAGTAGAACGTTTTGGTCTAAACTCAACTTGTCGTGTTTGGAGGAGAGAGAATGCTGAGTTGCATCCAA
Organism: Python bivittatus; assembly: GCF_059951505.1. NCBI lineage: Eukaryota > Metazoa > Chordata > Lepidosauria > Squamata > Pythonidae > Python > Python bivittatus. The sequence continues at coordinate 35,742,659 of NW_028277074.1, forward strand.
AGAACACCATACCTACTGTGAAGCATGGGGGTGGAAACATCATGCTTTGGGACTGTTTTTCTGCAAAGGGACCAGGACGACTGATCCGTGTAAAGGAAAGAATGAATGGGGCCATGTATTGTGAGATTTTGAGTGAACACCTCCTTCCATCAGCAAGGGCATTGAAGATGAAACGTGGCTGGGTCTTTCAGCATGACAATGATCCCAAACACACTGCCTGGGCAACGAAGGAGTGGCTTCGTAAGAAGCATTTCAAGGTCCTGGAGTGGCCTAGCCAGTCTCCATATCTCAACCCCATGGAAAACCTTTGGAGGGAGTTGAAAGTCCGTGTTGCCCAGTGACAGCCCTAAAACATCACTGCTCTAGAGGAGATCTGCATGGAGGAATGGGCCAAAATACCAGCAACAGTGTGTGAAAACCTTGTGAAGACTTACAGAAAACGTTTGACCTCTGTCATTGCCAACAAAGGATATATAACAAAGTATTGAGATGAACTTTTGATATTGACCAAATACTTATTTTCCACCATGATTTACAAATAAATTCTTTAAAAATCAGACGATGTGATTTTCTGGATTTTTTTCCCCCATTTTGTCTCTCATAGTTGAGGTATACCTATGATGAAAATTATAGGCCTCTCTCATCTTTTTAAGTGGGAGAACTTGCACAATTGGTGGCTGACTAAATACTTTTTTGCCCCACTGTAGGTATGCTTTAGATAATAGAAATGTTTTCAATCTTTCATACATTCAAGTGTGAACAAATGATAAGAACTTGAATGGACCAAAAGCCTGGAAAGAGAGAGAATTCCTATAGGGTTATAGCAATTCCCTCTCCTGCCACCCAACCTGTTCTAGTTCTGTACCAAATAACCTGAGGAGCATAGTTAGAAGAGACAAACGCAACCCAGTTATACAGCCACTCTCATCCACAATCAGGTCATGGAATAGAGATCTTCCTATTTACTGATCTGGAATTTAACAGCATCTGAAGGCCAGAGTATTAGCCAGCATGGCTATCGCATTGCATGGTGGGGGAGTAAGTAGCAGAAGAGGGGATAGGGACAAAATGTCATGAAAGAAGAGAGATGAAACATTTACCCATAATTACTTGAATTGGACTCCTTTCACCATTCCCTGTAATACTGTAGCAGAGTGCTCACAGGAATGTAACAATACAAAGCAGTACAAAAATTAATGTTGCCTTGCTTTTGTTCGATATCTAAAGTGGCTCTCAAGGACCAACTCCCTTTTGGTTCCCTCAACACAGGTAGCCTGCCACTCACTTAGGCCTGGATAAATACCCAACTTGCTCCTTCAAATACCTCTAGGGCCAGCTGGAACCAACACCCACAGGGTTTATGTTATTCAGGTCTAGAAGCTAACTGGCTTGTGGCAGTAACTTGAATTTGAAACAGCGTATAAGTACCATGACTGCTCTGTAATATATTGCTATACACAACACAGTAAAAATGGACAAGATAGCATCCATCCAACCAATATAGACACTGATCTGACAACTGGGTTACCTTACCCCAAGGCCTGGGAGAACAACCGGTGATCAGGACTTTTTGGAATACCATCAGGGTGAAAGCCACATGAATCTTTGAGGGGATCTTGTTCCAAAGATAGGCACTGGGACAGAGAAGGCACATTTCCTGGGTCCCAGTAGATGGTATTGTTTAATTGAGAAGACATGGAGCACACCAACTTTGCCAGCAGGTACCAGCCAGGCAGAAATCATGGGAGATAGGTGATCGCTCAACCTGGCCCTATACCATGAATCGTGTTATATGTGATAACTAGCACCTTGAATTGCACCCATAAACACACTGGCAATTAGTGTAACTCATGCAGCAGGGATGTCATATGACTATACTGAGGCATTCTCATCACACGCTGCTGCATTCTGGACCAGTTAAAGCTTTCCAGTGGACTTCAAGGACAGCCCATGTTGAACACATTTCAGTAGTCAAGCCACAAGTTGACAAGAGTGTTTGAACAACCTCTTAATCCAGGAAGGGGTACAACAGGTAAACAAAATGAAGTTGTGCAAAGGCCTCTTTTGCTACATATGCCACCTGCTTTTTGAATGAGAACTTTGAGTTCAAGAAGAGAGCACCACTCTTGAATGGGGAAGTGTAACGCCATCCCAAAATAGAGATTGAAAATCACCAGACCTGGAAGACCTGATAACCACAGCCACTCAGTCTTAGTAGGACTAAGTCAAAGCTGGTTTCTCCCCATCCAGACCTGCATAACCTGTACATGCTGGGATAGGACCTTGACAGCATCACTTGACTGGGTCAGAATTGAAAGATATAATTGGGTTTCACCATATTGATGATACTGAACTGTGAACTGACAGATTGCTTCACCCAGTGGTTTTGGGTATATGTTAAACAGGAAGGGGGAGAGTGTCAAACCCTCCAGCACCCTACAAAGGAGAGACCAAGAGAACAAACCCTCATTACTGTCAACCCCAACTGGAACTGACCACGAAGGAAGGAAGTGCCCCAATTCCTAACCCACACAACCAGTCCAGAAGGATATCATGACTGATGGTATCAAAAGCTGTTGAGAGATGAAGGAGCACAAGGAAGAATTCACCATCTCATCCTGGATCCACCAAAAGTCATCAATAAATGTAGCTAGTGCTGTCACTGTACTGTACTGAAACAGGTCTATATAATGCACATCCTCCAGGTTATGACCACTAGTTTGCAGTAAAGAGATCCAGCAAAACTCTGATCCTTTAATGGAGCCCTGATCTGTTAGCATTATTTGATGGTATATTTGTTCTGTTGATGATTATCATTGGTCATCATTACAATAATTTGATAATAGATGTTACAAGGTATATAGTTTGTGGAACTTCATTGCATATTGGAGCAATTACTATTTGCGCCTGAAGCTGTCCGCAGTATTCCATGCACAGTATTCTATGCAATTTTAGCTCTAGATTCAGGTAATTGAAGATAGAAAATAGGATTCCTGGGGTTTAAAACTGGAGAAGTGATCTGAGTTGAACTTTCCTTTCGCACTGTATCTGTTGTTCCCCTTATCCTTTAACTTCTTAAGCTTCTGAGCTTCCCATTTAAGATACTTTATTCTTTTTAATTATACTTTTATTCCACCCTGTAACATAAGTCCCCTGAATGTAGTGACATGGAACTAGGGTATTAATTTATTGAAGTTCATGGTATCATGTCTTAATTTTTATAGGTCTAACTCAGCTTAGTACCAGGATAATTTTTTAAAATTCATGTATATTATGATTTATTTGGCAGATGGTGAAATAATCATGTAAATGAATCATATACAATTAAATGTATTGATTTCTTTCTTATCCTCAGCACTCTTCGTATGAATTATGCTAATTTTGTTTCTTCTCTATGCATATATATGTCTGTGTTCTGCTATACTTTCTCTGATTCTAAATTACTTAAAAGCTGTATGTGTTTTATGATAATTATTTGCCTAAATTTAGTTACTGTGCATAACAGCTGGAGGTTGTCTTAGCAAAACAAGCATAGAAATGGTACAGTTGTGCAACTATCCAATGCTTTTTGTCAGTTATTTATGTGTGGGAAACATGACGTGCTTCTGATCAGATAGTGGGAATGTTTTCTATGTCCTTGAGTTATTTATGAGGAATGTTAAGATTTATGTACCAGATGATTTCTGTCACTGCTACAATAATGAAAATCATTTGCTTTTGAATTCGACATATGCTTAAATAAAAAAGCCAGATACTGACTTTATAATATGAGTAGAAAAGCAGGATATAAATAATAAAAATGAATAAAATTAATTCCAGCTGTTCTACATTTTGATTGTTAAATTGATGTATGGCTGCACTGCTTAATTTAGCTAATAGGGCATTTAGCCTGTTCTTCTAAATAATTTTCATACTATACATTGGCATGACCAGTTATTAAAATTCTTCATTTACACAAGTCCAGTTTTGCTCAGATATAAAATAGAATTCGTTCTGTATTTTGATCATCTGGACATTAACTTGGGAAGTTATTGCCAAATAAGTAGGAATGCTGAGTACATCATATAGATTTAACCTATATGTATAAATCAACTCTCACTGATATCAGTAATATTCTAAATATATCTAAACATTAAAAAGTGCTAACAACTAATCCAGAAATATTACTACTGATTGATAAGGATTTGTGGCACTTTGGAGATGTAATTAATTCAGAGGACACATTCATTACAATAGGTATTTCGTTTTGTGTGTTTAATATGCTTTTTTATAAGGAATAATCTATATGATTTGTTTGCTGTGACTCATTTAGGAAATTCATATGGCAATATAGTGAACTCACTATAAGTCAAAATTTCAGGCTTGCACCACAACAAATTAGTGAAATAATTTCTGTGGGCAAAAAGTTCATATTAGAAGCAAGGGGGGAACACGCGCAATATACTGTTACATTGGCCATTTGCTTTGACACGGCAGTTCTATCTAAAAATGATATATTCTGATATAACGCAGAGCCATTGTTAGTTGCCTAAAGTTCAGTTGTGCAAAAAAATATTGCATGACTTGTGACCCCCCAAAGTTTTCTGTGTGGCTTCCTGATAATCTCTAAATAATCTCCGATGAATCTCAACTGCATTGACATGGGTGCAAGAAGTTTGTAAACATCCATTTCTGTTTTGAATCACAAATGCCCTGTTTTCCAACTCAGAGTGTTTAATAGTAGCTGGCATATTTAAAATAAGCCAGTTTTCAAACTGAAACTTAAATTGATTTGGGTTTAAGAAAAATGAAATCCTTAATAATGGATCAGTAAAAATAGGAAAAGGTATGAGCCTAAGACTTAGTGTGATTTGTTTTTTTTAATTGTAATTTAATTTAATGTAATGTCCTAATGTAGTTCCTAGTTTCAGACAACTGAAGCTCAGATGAAGTGTGGCGTTTGTAAGTTATCTACTTCCATAAGGAAGAGCACTTTGTTTAAGAAGTAGCAAATTGGTATGGTGAAGTTCACATTCAGTTTTAACCCATATGTAGGTACTCTATGTTAGCAATTGTGACTCTTGATCTTACACATATGAACATGGTAGTTAGGATATGGCACTTTTTCATTCTTCTGTTCATTTGTCTACATGCAGTTTTGTAGCTTTAATTTATCTAAATCCTGATAAGATTTAAATTATTACTTCTGTAGTTAAATACTTGGTCTTAGCTACAAGATGTTTTTGTGTTGTAATCATGTGAATGGTCAGTTTTGAAATACTTTAACAGTTCAGTGTTCTCAGATGATAATAATTGTCAAGCTTGATCAGACCACTGTTTATTGGCTGAGTTCTCAAAGAGTTATCACTTTCAAAAGTGATTATCCTTGATGTACAGAGTATCATCTCTCCCAGTGTGCTGTTCCCTGTCCTTTCTAAAAAGTTTGTATCCAATAACTGTATCCCACTGATTATATTTCACCAGGTTTCTATTTTTTGTTTTGTGGACAGTTTTTTAATCTCCCATCTTGGCTTGGAGACTTCTAATACTGGCACAGAACACCTATATACCATGTGAATTTTTTTAATAACGTGAGCATGAGTCATCTTCACAGTCTTTTTATTTCATCTCCTGACTGACAGGACTTTCCTTTAATCCAGAACCAACAACGGTCCTATCCCTTACAGTATTTCTTGAGGTCCCTGTCAGTCCTGGACTTTAATCTGCTACTTCATAGCTGGCTGACTACCTATCCCAGGATCACTGTGACCACTGCCTCCTTCCATTTTTGAGGAAATTAGGAGAACCACCTAATAATTTTTCACTATGATTCTTGTTACTGGTTTATTGTCCATATTTCCCCAAAGCCATATAAAATGATATAGTGTAAGAAACTCTAATTGCATTGGGCAACAACAAGGAATTTGTCTCCAACTGTTATGAATAGTTTGCTACAAACACACATAATTATACTTCTAAAATAAGAGTTTTATGTTTCTGATCCAGTGCATCTGTATTCTTGTAGATAGAAGTCCTTTTCATACAAGTAGTCCTTGCTTACTGACCACTCATTCAGTGACCATTCGAAGTTGCCACAGTGCTGAATGAGTGGTATTTATAACCAGTCTTCAAAGTCCCCCCACGGTCATGCGATCACGATTTGGGTGCTTGGCAACCAGCTTGCGCTTAACGACAGTTGCAGTTCAAGAGATCACATGATCTCCATTTACAACCTTCCCTGCCAGCTTCCCACAAGCAAAATCAATGGGAAAACCAGCAGGGAAGGTCACAAGTTGCTCTGGTAAGTTCACCTGGCCTTCCTGTGCACCGCGCTGTGTCCTCCTTCCCTCAGCCTTCCTATGCCGCACTGCAGCATCACCTCCCCTAATTTGCATGTGGCTTGCATGAGGCCTCCCAGGACCTCCCCCATCCCCTGTGCTCCTTGCCTGGGACTCCCGCCACTTTCCACTTAACAACCCGCGCATCTTGGGGTTACAACAGCAACAGGGATTGCCTGGATTGCCATCAGTAAGCAGTGTGGTCATGTGATGTCACACTTTACAACTGCATTGCTTAGCAATGGTAATCCTGGATCCAGTTACTGTCGTAACCTGAGGACTACTGGTAGTTAACAAACATACATTATTGCTGTCAGTATCAGGTGAATCAGATACAGTTATACAATATATCTCTTGGAGAGAGGAGTTTGAAAAGGTTTAGTCTTTCAAAATCCCATTTTCTTGGCTTTTGTATTATCTTTATTTTGTCTTATCTATCAATTCATTAATAATTTAAAATTATGAGACAAATTGTGATGGACTGGAATGGAGGAAGGGGGGTGAAAACGGTGCTCTCGTCTCCAGAGCAACGCTCTGGAGATAAGCGGAGAAAACTGGTGCATCCCTAAACATTCCAGAAGATAGTAGAGAGTTGTGCCTGGGAACTACTGGTCAGTCTGAAAAGATTTCTGTAAATAAGTGCTAGCTAATAAACCTTGCTGATTGAACCTACACAGTCTCCAGGAGTTCCTTGGGCTAGGCCTGATATCATTTGTGTGATGGACTGGAATGGAGGAAGGGGCGAGAGCACCGTTTTCACCCCCCTTCCTCCATTCCCGTCCATCACACAAATTGCCACATAATGTGATGAATCTAGACCATATGACATTACATTTTGTGGCATAGTTTTAAAATCAATCCAATGTTAAAGGGATTCTAATGCATTTTTGTGTAAGGAAGTCATGCAGGGGCTCTGTACCTCTTGGTTTCATCATTGCATGATTGCATACTTCTGCAAAAGCAAGGATGCATCTTTTGTGGGCTGGAAAATGTATTTGTGAATCTTTCTTTATAAATAAATTATTTGTACTATAAAAAGAAAAGAGCAACAGATATTCATGAATAGTGAATTTGTGGGAAGATATATTATTATAATTTTTTTGTTAGATTAAATACATGTAGTCCATTATATAGAAAAACAATATAATGTATTACACAGATTTATTGTTTAACCATATATCATACAGAATTTTCTATTTTTACATACACAGCTGTAAATAACACAACTGCATTAAATCAATCCCATTAGCAGCCCAAGAAAAATAGCTTATAACAAATGAACAAGTCAATATAAAAGACTTGAAATTTAATGCTAAATTTTGTTGTTTAAAATGATACATGCTTGCAGTAGGATGAGTTAGAACTTGTAGAAGAAGAAATAGAAAAGTTTTTAGTTGAAGTTTCCTTATAATTTGCAAAAAGGAAAATTATTTTTCAATTCAAATTATAGTCATGTGTTATAATTATTAAATATAGTAATATTATTATAATAATTAAAATTATAATTGTATGTGTGTGTGTGTGTTTTCTATGACTATATTTGTAATGTTCATTACTATATTTAAGTCTCAAGTTTCATGCAGACAGTCCTCTATTTACAAACTTTCGAGTTACAAACTTTCACCGATTCAAACAAACCTGTCCTCAACTCCAATCTAGAAGGTCCTGGAAGGTGGGAGAAGGCAGGAAAGGGTTAGTTTATGGCGTGCCACATGAGTATGCTAGGCAGCACCATTGCATGTTGGGAAGCTTGTTTTTTATACTTGGACTTACGAACAAAATGGACTTACGAACAGCCTCTTGGAATGTAACCTATTCATAAGTAGACGGCTGTCTGTATTGTAAAAAGTCCTGTAGTCACGAATCTCCAGTATGACCTATTTTAAGAGAAACTGAAAAAGGTTCTTGAATATAAACACATTAATATAAAGATTAGCTAGTGACCCATGTATTTTGAGTAACCCACTTTACCATGTTTACTACTGGGTGACTTAACAGGAGTTCTCCAGTGTCTGATTAATTATGTCTTTTAATTCTTATGTGTTTCATATTTTAAATGACTTTTATTTTAATATTCTAAGTCTGATAATCACAGATAACTTTTTGACAGACTGTGGAAAAATACAGACAAATGCACTTCTTGCTGACTCAGAAATTTCCCATGTTTCCTATTTGTCATTTGCAAAATCCACTGAATGGTGCCTTCTGTAGCAGCATGTTACCTGTGAGTGTTGAAGGGGAAGGAAGAACAGTGCATTATGCAGAACACTTAACAAAACTTGGAAGAACCTTCTGTGTAAATGGTGCATATTTGTGGAAGAATCTTCTAGCTGTTGCAATTGCAGATGAGGGCTATGAAGTAGATCAAAGCAATGAACATGGCATTTGCAGAAGTGAGGGTGCCATGTTGGTTTAAGAAGCAACTGTGAGGATGTTCATTCTTCAAACCTTCATCAAAGTTTCATCAAACCTTAAACATTCCTTAGCTTCAAATCATGCATTTCCCTTATATTCAAGGTTATTTACTGTAATTGGTTTGCTAAAACCCTTTTAATACTGCCATTTCATTTTTAAAAGAGGAGTAATGAAATAATGCAAAGTAAAACCAAAACAGTCAAATCCAGCGAAATATCTGTTGACAAAACCATAAGAGAGGAGCAGTCTGTATGTGTATCCTCTCATATCACAACTCCCCTCCCCCCCTACACCTTTCAGATAATATTTTAAGTTACTTTCTGAAGAATGAGAAAAGAGGGATACCTGGGATGCTAAACAACTTTGAGCATCCTGCTGCTTTTATTAAAATGTTGGGGAGTGTTCTGCCTATGTAGCCTAAAACTCTTGATATATCAGTGTTTGATAGTAATCTGAAACTCTTGGAATGTACTTGCAAAGCACCCTGAGCAGTTTCTTTTATTTGCTTGAATGCATAGTAGAAGACCATATAAATTACAGACAATGTGTTAATCCTAGCAGAGCATTTTTTTCCATCAAGGGCTGAAACTATCCCCAGTGAAAACAAATGCTGTACATATTTCCATCAGAGGAAATTGCCACTAGAGATTCTGGACTTGTAGGAAAAGATTCTCCCTTTCATTATATTCTTTCTGTAGCATCTAACAATCATGAGGAATTGGGCAGGAACCTATGTCTTATTTATTCTTTATCTTCTCCTTATCTTGAAATCACTATTTTTTTCTGTTTATCTCTTGTGCTTTGATTGCATTGTCACTTTTGGCTACTTCTTCTCAAATTTCTATGAGGACCTATGAGTTCAGAGTCTCTTTTCCAAAGGGTTTTAATTTTGGAAACATGTTACCAACCGAAGTGTCTTTAGGCCAGTCACACTCTTTAAGCTCAACCCACCTCACAGGGTTATGGTTGTTGGGAAAATGGGCAGGAACATTAGGTATCTATGCCACCTTGAGTTGACCAAAAATAAAAGGATGAAAATCTAATGACCAATAATACAAATAAATATTTGTTAAGTTTTCACTTGGGAGAACTTAGATCAATATTCACTTTAACTGGGTGTCAGCATCAGATGAAAGGTCTTCAAAAGTATACATTGTGGCCCCAAGGCTCTGCTCGTCTTTGGATATGGTGAATTATCTGGATAACACAGCTCAGTCCAAAGCAGAAAGTAGTTAATGTCTCCCTAGAAGCAAGCTAGTTTTCCTTCATAATCTCCAAGAATATATTATGTGAAATACTAAAGCATCTGGGTTTAATGCCTTTCCTTTCTCACTTGATGCTGTCTAGGAACAGATTCCAGTTAAGATAAAAAAGAAAGTATGCTGACAGAAACACTTCAAACATTCTTGAGGTATTTCTTCCTCCAAACTATGAAAAATATCATCTGTGATCTGAATCTAACCTGATATGGCTACTTTTCATTGGCATTCCTTCCCATTAATGTGTGGTGGTGTTGATTAGGTTAACTTTTAGGAACACTGTCATATTTTAAACTTCTTGGAAGGAGATCTGCTTTTTTCCACTGGCAAAAGGAAGATTCCTGGCCTGCAATCAATTGTTGCTTTATAATTAATCATGTCTCTTCCCCCTCTTTCCCCAGGGTTCTCAGATAAAATGTGGCTAACTCTAACCCTAACTCTTACCAAATGTTTTAAAAATGCTATTCATTTTAAAATTAATTATATATTAATGAAACTGGTATTGTACGTGTAGTATTTCTATTAGAATAATATTTTCATTGGCAATTAAGGGCTAAAATGTCTCATTGGATTTTTTAAACTGGTTAGTAAAAATAATGTAATCTAATCAACAGCCACAACTGTAAGATTGTGGGTGTGTGTCTTGTAAAAACTGAAAATAGATAAATCAAACATTTAGCTGGAAGTTCTTGGTTGCCTGCAATTAAGGGACAGGTAAAAATAAGGTATGCCTTTACAAGCAGCTTTTTCAGAGGAGAAAAATGAAATACTGTCAGAGGGTTAGTGTGTAAGAGGTACAGAAGAGGAAATGAGTGTGCCCAGCAACATAGCCTAGAGATTTTTTTTTAATTTGGTACATAAAAGGGATCTTTAAAAGGATCCTGGTAAATAGATTTTTTTAAACTTTTTTTGAAAGCACATTTTTTGAAATGTAACAATATTAATGCATTTCATACAGATGTTGCAGTTCTGCAAAAAGTTTCATCTTGGTATTCAGCTACTGTGGTTTAATAAGATGATGTTGATTTAACAGTTTCCTGGTTTGGTGAGGTTACTTTAAAATCTTGTTTTGGTTTTTATTTTTATTTTATTTTTGGTCATCTTTTCTTTTAACACACTAAAACTATACTTTTGTAACATTCTAAGCATATATATTTTTGGGTCTTGAAACAAGATATTAGTTTTGTGCCTGATTCTAAATGTTGTGATTTTTGATAGTACTGAATCACTGCTTTTTTAATGTGTTTCTGTGCTATTTATGAAGAATAATTACATTAAAAAAAAAAAGTTATATAAAGAACAGTGCTATTTTTCCACTTTGACAGAAGAGACAGTCTTGCACTCTAAATGATGCTGTAGTACTTTATTGGTTATACTTCAAAAATCATATCTTCATAATTACTGATTTGAACAGTTTTTGTTTGTTTTATCTGTTTCTAGCTATAATATTCTCTATAAATCTTGATTAACAGAAACTTTTATTACTGACTGCAGAAAATCTTTGGACTCTTGAGAGCATGTAACAGTATCTTACTGCTTTGTTTGCACTATTCTGGTATCTTCACTTCTTTAATCCTGGAAAAAGAAGAGCGAGATGATAAAATTAATTCTTATTTATGAGGAAACCTTACTGTGATAGTTGGTATTGCCTGTTCTCTTTTTTTAAGTAAAAGGCATAAGCCGTATTCAAAGTGGGCATGAGCTACAAGATGTCTGGTTGTACTGTTTATAAAGTGGCAACGCCTTGGAAACAGATATACTTTTGTACAATTTCAAAGATAGAGGCAGAGTCGTGTCATGGAAGGGGAGTTATTTTCCTGAAATATGAAGTGAAGCCTCTTTTTATTCATGAAAAGAGTATTTGAACTAAATGGCAAGTAGTACTATTTTGTAACATTCCCTTTCATTGAATTTGGCATAATTCAAACAATAATGTCTGGAAATCAATTGAGTTAATAAAAAAAAATGTTGAAAGTTACATACAACAAATGTTGAAAGTTACTACTAATCAGTGTGACTTTGTTGTTGTTGAATCAGTTTATGATATGGAGTCCAGAACAGAGTGCTAACTATAGGATTATATATATGTGTGTGTGTGTTGACTAAGAAATAAAATAGATACTTTGTGTGTGTGTGTACACAATTTAACATATAATTTATTTTTAGACGTGTAGCAAGCATCTTGGTGATATTGTGGTCCATAAAAATGTTATTCTCTGATAAGGAGAAACAGACTCATGTGGCCATTGTTCTGGAAATTACAGTATTATAGTAAAGATTACTCACCACTTCTTCTTGCTTGGTTTTGTCAGCTGGCCATGATTCAAGAGGCGTATCTGGGATAAGTGGAGGTAGTGGATATATGGGCTGATTGGCACTCCCTGGTTGTTGAGGGTGCACTGATTGGTTTGGATTCACTGGCTGCATTGGATGCTCTCCTGCTTGTGGCTGAAGTGGATGTTGTATAGGCTGATAGTGTGGAATTAATGGGTTATGCCCAGTTATTGGGATAAATGGGTTATGGCCAGGTTGCTGCAGATGTGGGTTCTGAGGTGGCTGTTGTGGCTGCATTGGATGGAGAGATGGGTGCATTGCATGGACCCCATGAAAATGAGTTGGGTGCATCAGTGGCCCTGCGTTATGGTGCATCCATCCTCCCATGGGCTCATAGCCATAACGTGGATACTAAAAAGAGGGAGAAAGTTATGATTACCCATGTATATAGAACATTAATTACTACAAACCAGACAGCTTGGTATTATTACCACAACATTATTATACAAATATTACTATCAACTGTATTCCTGGAACATCAAGAAAGTTAACAATTTATCCAGTTTATATAACTGTTTGAAGTTAGTGGTTGTAAACTGTGTTACAACTATTATTAAACAATATGAGTTGATCACATGTAACTTACACCAGCTATAGCTAACTTCTCGTATTGAGTCATTGCTGTATATTACTTGACTAATATATTTTCTATTTCTGAACTATGAGCATTAGATTGATTGCTGTAGCATCAGGGATATACAGATGTGGACGCAGATCATGTGAAAATAAACTCCAAATTGAAATAGTTCACACTTTTGATCTGAGCTATAATTATCCATAAGAAAACTTGAGTGCCCAAAACTGATCTGAGTAGAATCAGTTGGGCTACCCAGTTTCTACTGGGTTGAAAACTATTTCTTATTTTTATCAGGGAGAAAAAGGGTGAGGTTGGCCTTAAAACAACATCAATTTTTTCAGTCCTTTCCTAATCTGCAGGGAAATGTTTGGCACTATATTATAGCCTGTAACATTTCTGGCATGCCAAATGAATTTTGTTTGCTGTATTTTATAAAAATTGTTTTAGATCTTTATCACAGAGGTTATAAGAACATCTTTTTCACATGCAATGAATAAAAAATATATAAGCATTTTGGTCTTGGGAATCACCTGAGTTTTAGGACATTTTAAATAAACAGAACAATGTAGAATTAGGCATATCTGTGTATCAAATTGTATATCCCATCTCTGTCTCCATTGTTGTCATTGTTAGGAATTTATTAGTAATTTCTCATAAGGGGTAATTTAATCAAGACATACCTGATGTCCAATTATGCTCTGATACCATTTCAAAGGTGTCACTACCTTAGAGGATATAAAAACAATCATACATTTATGAAATCTAACATTATAGATAGCTTACTTTGTGTATGGCTTCATACATCATACTCAACCAGTGCAGTTTAGCAGCTAAGGTGTTGGATTAGGTTTGGAGGATCTAGATTCAAGACATTCTTTTGCCATGGAAACTCACTGGTTGACAACTACTACTTCTCATTCCAAGTTAACTCAAGGAGTTGTTGTTATGGAAAAGTATTGGAAGAAAGAATGCTATGTGCACCATATGGAGGTAAGGCTGGATATAAATATAATGAATAATTAATAAATAACTTACAGTGGTGTTTGTATGAATTTGGCTTTGTGTGTTCTGTGAACCCAGACTTATAAAATGTGCATTAGTTTTTAGGGTAACAAGTTATTATTATAATGCATTCTTTGTTCCAAGAATTATTTACAAATATTCCTCGCTACCTTTCCATGTCTTTAATTATTGAGAATTGCATGCTATAGAATTACAGTGTATAGCCTATTGCCAATATTTTATATCTAATAGTAAATTAGGTTTCATTATTTTTTCTTTTCAAATAAGTAGTAGACTGCTTTTAATTAAAACCTATTTCTATGTGAGTAAACATTTAGCTTTATTGGTTAATTGTTACACTTCTGTATAAAAACTACTAAAAAGCCACTGTTGCATTGCTTGAACAAAGTCTATTTCTCTATCACATTTTATTTCCAGTTAGAATAGCCTATCGATAAAGTGAGAGATTGTGGAGAGGCTGGTAATGGAAGGAATGTTAGATATAAACAACTAAGAGATAGGAGGGGAATGCATGAAGCTTATCTCATAAACAGCATGTAATCCAGGTGGCTAAAATCTTGGGGCGTGGGGGGAACAATTCAAATCATTATGAGAACTCCACCTTCATGAACTCACTGATAAATGAAGGTTGGAAATTCTTACAGTTCCCAAGATTTTGTATTTACTCCTAACACTAGTATTACAGCCACCTTATTGAAGTCTGTAATTGTTTTGATCTCACCCAGCTGACAGGTATACACAAATTAAATTCAGGATAAAACAAGCCAGTTGGAATGTTCTTTCAGAATGTTTGGAGTGGGATGCTGCTGACTGAATAAAACTCAAAATGGCTTCAATTCCACGTTCCACTGGAACCAATTAGGAACATTTTGGGGGGTTCTACCATGGGAACAATGGGAAATCCAAACAAATCTCTTCGTTCATTTTTTTCTTAACCTAGACCCTCCCAACAAAGGAAGGGATAATAATACATACTACCTGTCGCCTGACATACAGAAAAATTAGCCTGTTCTCTGTCTCTGAACATCTGTTTTCCTAATATCCTCAACTAACTCCAGCCAATGGCAACAGCGATGGAACGTGTGCCATCTCCAAGTCTCCATGGCTTGGAAAACCTAAAAATTGCAGATAGATAAATCAGTTACAGGATATACGTAAATTAAAATTTTGGATTGCAGTGGTCCAAGGTTTTTATTTGAAGCTTGAGACAAAACTATGAAATGTGCTGTGTTTTGTTCCAGGAGCACGGAACACTCTGAAAGACTATTTTTATTCTTAGGATATTTTGAACACAGAGTGTTTAGCAGAACCTTCCTGTAACTGTCCTTGTTTCCCAGCATAAAAAGTAAAAATTTCAGCATATCTTGTACTTGATCATTTCACCTGAAAGTAAGGTTATATAAATTCACTGTACTCTTCCTAGCTAAGAGTTACCAAGTTAGTTGAAGAGATTTAGCGTTGAGTAATCATGTGCTCTCTACCCCTTTACTGTATGTATGTGAATATGAGCAAAACACAAAATTTAAAAGTTTTTACCTCATAACTGAAGTTGATATAACCAGGATGTTGTGGTAGCTGAAAGAAATAACATATTTACAGTGAGAGAGAGAACCTATTTCAATCTTTAACATGTACATCAAGTAAGTATATCTGGAACTTTTTTAGGATGAGTAAATTGAGATAGCTACATTCTTCATTTTATGAAATAATAAGCCAAATCATGCATTGTTTTAAACCTGTATACTTAGGATACTTTAAATTAGACACCTGAGAAAAATTGTGAAGGCACAATTTTCCACAATCTGAAATAGTGGAAAAATAATGTTCAATTATAGTATTTCAAACTTGAATAAAATACATTTAAACTGAACTCTGGAGTTGGAAATGAAAACTTATAAGGAAAACCCTTAAATAAAAGCTGTGCACTATAAAAGTGTGTAACAATGTCATGAAGGTGGTAGACTATTGAACCACTCAAGAAGAAAATCAGCAAGAGCCTTGGCTTATAAAGTTCTCTACCATTATTCTTTATAGAGTAATGCTCAGAGTATGAGAAACAAACAAAATGAGTTTTTAATTCAGGAAGGAAAATATGATTTAATAGAAATAAATGAAATCTGGTGAGATAACACTTATCAGTGGAACTTAGCATTTGAAGGAAATTCAAATTGAAATTGTATTTGAAGGATATAATTTGTCCAAATGGAACACAAGATTGAAGAATGCATTTTTAAGTGGAACAGAAGCAGTACAGAGTGTAGGAAGGCACAAGGTAATTCACTGGCCTTTGCTTGACACTAACCATTAGGCAAGGAAGTGCTTGTAGCAAGAGCACTGAAGAAGATTGTCCATGTAATTTGGAAGTTCTTTATTTAAACAGAAAATAAAACAGATTATAGCTGAACTTATTCTTTGCCCTCAAAAAAAGTGTATCTTAATTAACTCATAGCAGCGAAAAGCAGGAATTCAAGGCAGGAGCATCTAATGGGATAAGGAGGTATTGGATGTGCATTCCTAGAAAAATGAAATAATAATCATTGCAAACAATGGTAATGAATTTTTTAAAAATCAAGAACAGCCTAAGATGGCATAGAGAAATGAAACAAAATTCTCAGGGAATATCTGAAAATAAAAAGATACATAGTATATGAGAAGAGAGAGAGAGGTTACCATGCATATATATGAAACTTTAGAGTTAGCATTAGGAAAACTGAACCCAAATGTTGGTGAAGGATGCCAAAAACATTTTAAAAAGTTTTCTTTTTCCCAGATCTGTTCGAAATAAAGGATTTTTATGTTTGCTTTTCAGTTAAGAAGCAAGATGATCAAAGATAGCAGAGAAAAGGCAGAGATATTCAACTCACATTTTGGCTTAGTTTTTTGTAACAAGGGTGTAATTGCCGGTTCCCAGATTCAAGAGACTGTTATGTAAATAGCCAGGTTGAATCTTCTTTATAAAGGAAAAGTCCTGCCTCCTAGCCAGATCACAGGAAGGCTATTAAAAAGAAGATCACAAAGGCTCCACTCTTATGTACACAGCGATAATTTGGTCCTAAATGGGAAAAATTCATCTCGCTAAATCTTGATAAAGAGAGTTCTTTGAGAAACTTGCTTAGAAAAGAAACACTTTTGGTTTTAAGCAGCTACCAAGGAGCCTGATATGGAGGGTATATTTTACACCAGGCAACTGTGAAGAGCAAGATGAAGGAGTAAGATTAAAGCCTGAAATTGATTGAAACATGATCAAAGAATGCCTGTTTACTTTGGATGAGTTTAAATCTCTAGGACCAGATGAATTGCCTCCCAGGGTACTGAAATAACTTGCTGATGATTTGGCTGAGCCTTTATGTATTTATCTTTGACAAATCCTACAGAACAGATGCAGTGTGAGGTGACTGCAGGGGACAAATGTTCCTAGAATCAGAAAGTGGAAAAAGAACAACTGTAAACCAATTGGTGCAGCATAGATACCAAAGAGAGTGGCTGATTTGTAATCACCTTGAAAACAATGTAAGTTTCCATAA
The DNA here is from genome assembly GCF_059951505.1 of Python bivittatus. Classification (NCBI taxonomy): domain Eukaryota; kingdom Metazoa; phylum Chordata; class Lepidosauria; order Squamata; family Pythonidae; genus Python; species Python bivittatus. The sequence continues at coordinate 35,760,108 of NW_028277074.1, forward strand.
ATTAGCAAAGATTTAATAGAATATTTTTCAGACCAACATTCTCATTTTTTGACTAAGTAATTCTTTAGTAGGTTGAGGGAGTACCAATCAGTTATTTTAGTAGATTGAGGGAATACCGTTCATGCTGTATTTCATGAAGCATTTGGCAAAGTATCACATATTTATTAGTAACTTAGTTAAGTGTAGAAATAAGTAAATAAATAGTTTGTCTGAAAGTAGTGCTGAGGGTGCCCATCAATGATTCCTCATTGGATAGAGAGAGAGATCAAGTTGGGTGCCACAAGTTAAATCCTGGGTAAACTTTAAAATTGTTATGAATGAGTTTTATGAAAGAATAATTATCACACACAAGTGGGTGAGCTATCATCATCTTAGAAGACAAAAATAAATTTCAAAATGATCTTTGATTTGAAATTAAACAAATGGGAAAAATGAATTAAATTTAACAGAGACTAATGCAGGAAAAATAAAAATATACAGGAATAGGATAGGTCTACTTTCCTTGGTAATTGTACTTGTGAAAATGATCTTGGAATATAGTTGATTACAAACTAAATAGTGTGATGAAGCAGTAAAAAAAAAAAGGCTAATGTGATTTTAACCTGCATTAAATACTTCATTTCATTTTGGTCAGATCTTGCCTCCTGTGTTGGGTCTAGTTCTAGGCATTGCACATTAAAAGGATTCAGACAAACTGAAAAAGGCTCAAAGAAAGATAGCAAGAATGATGAAGGGGTTAGAAAGTAAGCCTTTAAAAATACATTGAAGGAACTGGAATGACATGAAGAGAAGACTGGCAGGGAATATGTTTTTTTGAATATATGGAAGGATGGCACTCAGAAAAAAGATTAAGACCTGTTCTTTGTTATTTTAGTATACAGCACACAGAATAATAGGGTTATGTTAGAGGAAGGCAAATTCTCATTGACCATTAAAAAAAATCCTAAAAGTAGGAGCAATTTGATAACGGAATCAATTCTGCAGAGCTGATGGGCTTCCATTCACTGGTTATGTTGGAGTGGAGACTGAACAGCCATCTGTTTGGTGTGCTTTCATTGGATTCTGCATGAGGAGCAGGTTGGTTTCTTCCAACTCAGTGATTGTCAAGAAATAATTGCCATGGATTTCCCCTTTATAAATTTGATGTCCTAGTAAGTATGATTGGGTATAAAACACCTATTCTGAAAAGCTAGGAACTAAAATGGAAATAACTTGTCTGAGGCCACAGTCAGTATAGAAGCAAGGTATGAATATAAAGCAAGAAAATGTATGAATATAAAGCAAGAAATACACAATCCCAAAAAATAAATATATGAAGGAAAAAATATACAGGTCTTGCTTTAGGTTGAAATCAACCCCAGTGTTCCCTACTACCACAGTCTTCTCAGCACAGAGGATTCATTGATCCCATTGAACCCTAACCCTAACCCTAACCCTCTAATTCAGAATAACTCTCCCAATTGACTTTATTCTTTACATGCAAACATACACTCCTTTTTTCTTTCTGAGCTTTCCAAAGGCCAACATTCCTTTCTACAATAGAATCCTAGTCTCTCTTCTTCCTGTACCCACTCTTCGTTTGTCCCAATCCCCATCTCCCCAACTTCTGTTCATTTTAGATACTCCAGACCTTCCTAGTTTACTCTTCTGCCATTTCCAACCTTATCCCCTTTATCAGCTAATAGTATTGCGGCTACTCTGTTCTCTTTTTCTTAGAAAGGGGGTGGGGGTGGGGAGGAGGAGAGAACAGTGAACAGCAATGACTTCCAGATACTGTTCGTCTTCATTTTCTAAGAATAGAGAAGGGTTAAAGTATGCTGGAGAATAAAGATGGCTTACATCTAAGAGCTACTGTTTCAGTTTAAAGCAGTTCTGGCCAACTTAAAAAAGAACTTATATAAAATAGGTGACTGATATTTGCAAATTGGGGTGTGTAGGAAATGTGTGGGGCATCATGTTTTCACTCCCAAATTTTGGTAAAAGATATTAAACCTTAATATTCATTGTAGCTATTTCATACATCTTCACTTGTCATGAACTGTTAATTCAATAACTTGAGATTAGTTAATAACACTTACTGGGATTGCAAATGCAGTACTTAAGAGGCACATAAGCAAAGTCCAGCTCTCCATCTTTCTCATGAAAAATCCTATAGCATAAAAAAGAAATCTTTTTTTTTTCTCATGTAGCTCAAAGCCTAAAATATATACTCTTATATTTCCTCAGGGTACTGTTAATACTAACTTTTAAAGGGTAAAGTTCCTGTAGAATTTAATGGTTGTAGATATAATACAGGAAAAAATATCACTTCTTTCCACTGAAACTAATGAACCTTCAAGTCCTTAGTTTATTAGGCTCATTGAAAAAAGAAACTACAATGGATGTTTCCTGCACTTGTATCTTGGCATGATAACACAGTATGTTTGCTTAATTTAAGAAAAAATCAATACATTCTCAGATCATTTTACATACTAAGAAGACTATTTCTAATATATTTCACATTCTCCAAATTCAATAGATTTTTCCTGAATTCAGTTCTATTTTTTTTTTCCTGACAAAACTTGATTAGGACATACAAACCAATCCATACTTTCTACTAACTTTAAAGTGCAGGTGTTGAATAAACATAATGAAGATTTCCATGACATCTAATAAGAGAATGTATGAGGAGGATCTGTCTCCCTTTGAACTGTCCACTGGCCTGTGGAACACCTTTATATAGATACTATAACTTAAGAGCATAAAAGATAAATTATATGAAAGTTTTTTGCTAATTCAGGAACCTCAAAAATACATTTCATATAAATTTAATATTAGGTAACTGGCTGATAATGCTCTTCTAAGCTAATTAAAGAGCAAAGCTGCTAGCTCTTATTTTAAACCTGTTTGATCACTGAAAGGGATAAGGAAAATATCTGAAAAGTAGCACTTAATTAAATGCTAAGGATGAAGTATTCTTTAATGAAAAAGCAAATTTTGAGAACTCCCACAATGTGAATGCAAGTATTATTGAAATTCAAAAACCAATTTTAATTAACAGTTTTTAGAAGCTGAAAGTTTTATTAGATTCTTTGTTTTAAACTTATAAAATAAAAACACTGAGAAATATGTTTAAATATAAAAGTGCTAGTTGATTGAAATTTTTCAGTCTTTTCAGAAGAAAAACATTACTTGGATGTCAGCTATATGTATATATACATATATATCTTGATTTGACTCCAGTTTTATTCTACAGATAATGAAAATAAACAATAAATTGAGAAAATGAATAAGCTTACCTTTGATAATTCTGTTGGATGGTTTGCTTCAGAAGCCTTGGTAGTTCAAGGATATATCTTTCTTTGGGTCATATTTAAACAGTTTTTTCATAGGCAAGAGCCAATCAGCCTTTACATTTAAACATCTGTTATGTCATATATTTTGAGACATCAAAACACACATGGAAGTGAGTATTATGGTTAAAGTATGCAGTCTTTCATTATGCATGCATAGATTAAGAAGACA